>NW_027137113.1:0-182999 GCF_040869045.1 Eurosta solidaginis | reverse complement strand
TTTTATGTTGTTTGTTGTAACTGCAAAATTTGTCCCCAAAGACTTAGGGGAGTGTGCTGACTTACGCTTTTTAGGTGCATAAAATGCTTACTGTAAATACTTACAAATGTACGTCATTTTAAATTCAAATAAAGTCTACTAACCTTTTCAATGTATTGCAATTTATCCTCTTTTGCCATACTCATCCACTCTTTAGCGCCACGTTTAATTGTTTCCACAGCGGAGAGTCCTGTATTACGTTGACGAAAATCGCTCACAAAATTCAAATATGGATTACGATGTATTGTTCCACTGGGATGTTGGCATTTGCCAATTTTCGTCTTGTGGATTGCAGTTTTGGAAACATTATACATTTTATGTTGTTGTTGTAACTGCAAAATTTGTCCCCAAAGACTTAGGGGAGTGTGCTGACTTACGCTTTTTAGGTGCATAAAATGCTTACTGTAAATACTTACAAATGTACGTCATTTTAAATTGAAATAAAGTCTACTAACCTTTTCAATGTATTGCAATTTATCCTCTTTTGCCATACTCATCTACTCTTAGCGCCACGTTTAATTGTTTCCACAGCGGAGAGTCCTGTATTACGCTGACGAAAATCGCTCAAAAAATTCAAATATGGATTACGATGTATTGTTCCACTGGGACGTTGGCATTTGCCAATTTTCGTCTTGTGGATTGCAGTTTTGGAAACGCCTTTATTGGTTTTCGTGGGGGGGGCGTGAAGTTAATGACGGTTTCATTATCTCCATTAATGACTATCGTTAAATTTTTTAATGGTTAAAAAAATTATTCTTTGCGTTGGGACGCACTAATTTAGATTTGGCTTAGTAATATTTAAATAATAACTATAGAGTTAATAGAAATTCCAGTGTTTTTGCAAATACAGCTAATTTTTTGTAAAATTAATGAATTTTAAGCTTTTCGACTTGAATTTGTAATGATTGGAAAAATTCTATAAACTCGACAGGTTTACGAAATTATTGAAACTATTTCCAAAAGCTTTTTTGGTAAATGAAATATGAAAGTATTCAGTGTTAAATATGTAAAGTGTAATAATAAGTTACATGAAACCAAGGCGAATTCAGTACCAGTTGTTGTTATCCCAACTGCTGATTGCTTCTTCTAGATTATTTTCCATACAACGCGTGGTACTAAAATATGTCAGTTAATCGAAATCAATAAAAATTTTCTTTTGACTTGACATTCTTCTGCACGGCGAATTAGTCCGAATTCGCTTTGCCACCACCTGGTATGGATTCGCCTTGCATGAAAATAAGCCTTGTATAAGTAGAGTTTGATGTAATGATCCAGAAATTCGCCACCACCAACAAGCGATAAGGCAAGGCAGACTCTCCCATCTAGTAGCGTGGCTCTTAATCCCTTCATGATATGGATTAAAAAATCTGAGGAGGTACTCAAATACATTAAAAGCCTCCACACACAGCAATAGACTGACTGAAAGGTCAAGAACGATGGATCAAAATAAAGATAGCAGTGCATCGAGGCGGGTTAGGGGGTTAGAATATACCCGCGGTAGGTATGCCTGTCGTAAGAGGCGACTAATATACCAAATAGACAGGTTGCCAGCGCAATATATAGCTTCTCCAAAAACCCAATTGTCAACCTCACCTATCTGTGGCGAATCCTGTTTCATTTACAGCCGAGGCTCTGGCGACCCCGAACTCCTCATGGATGTAGGGGGTGGTAGGGCGGTATGGCCTAGAATGTCGCATGTGGTCATAACAAATCGTTCCCGCGATGGTCGGGCTTGGTACCGGATCTGCATTAGGCATGGGACCATCATCTCGATAACACTCCCCAAGGCCTTCGGGCAGTGTCCTTATAGCTACAACAACAACATCAACAACACCGAGGCCTTATAATAATAATAATAATAAATACAATTTAAGTTTGGCCAAGGTCACTTTCGATTCAGATTTAAATTTCATGTTTGACTGAGAAATCGATTTTGTCAGTATCAATTTTGGTTTCAACTTTGATTATGATTTCAGTTTTCGCTATGGTTTCCGTTTCTGCTCGGGTTTCGCCAATGACTTATTTTCTCCCTTATATTTCTGATTTACCTATTTTGTTTCAATATCAGTCTTGGGTTTGACTCGAGTTCGGTCATTGTTTCAGTTCTCGTTTCTGACGGGGCTTAGCTTGGGTTTTGGTTCCACATCCGATCTGGGTTTGGTTATGGTTTCGCTCTGTTATGTGTTCGTGTTTCGATCCCGGTATCGGTCTAGGTTTCAGATTTGGTTCTGGTTTCAGTTATCCGTTTTAGCTTCTGCTTTGGTTTCTAGATTTAAATTCGGTTCCGAATTCGTTATGGCTCGGATCGGCCCAGTTTTGGTTACAGGCATGGTTCTGGCTTCAGTCTCAGTTTATTACCAATACTTTCTTCGACCTACATTCTTTTCCTTTCCTTTCCAATACGGATTGCCCAATACCTTGAAAAATATGTATCCATATTTTAAGATAGCTAGTCCGCTTTTCAGTCACTTCCACTACAAACTGCTAGCTAGAGCCTGATCAAAAATTAGACGGTTGTTGTTGTTGAAGCGATAAGGATACTCCCCGAAGCCCTTGGGGAGTGTTATCGATGTTGATGGTCCTTTGCCGGATGCAGATGCGGTACTTTCCAGTATCAAGCACCACTAAGGCACCAGCCCGACCATCTCGGGAACGATTTAGTATGACCACATTAAACCTTCCAGGCCATACCGCCCCCCTAGATCCATGAGGAACTTGGAGTCTCCAGAGCCGCGCTGTTAAAGTAACATGATTCGCCACGGGTAGGTGAGGTTGACAATTGGGTTGGATAAGCTATATTTTGCGCTGGCAACACCTTGAAAGGGTTGCGCTACACAACCCCTCAATTTAGTATTTTAGTCGCCTCTTACGATAGGCCCCCTAACCCGCTGGGGAAAACGGTCATAAACCTTTACACAACACAGTCCATATATACACATATACATATATATATACATTTTTTTCGATCCAAGAGTTGTTATATACAAGAACACGAGGTTGGCGATGAGCCGGTGTGGCTCGGCTACTGGCGTTTTTCAGGTATTCCATAATGACTGTCAGAGAAAAAATAAAGCCGAACATTCAGTTGCAGAAATAACTGAATACAGGAGCTTAGTCAAATACTGCGATATTACATTATACATTTTATGTTGTTGTTGTAACTGCAAAATTTGTCCCCAAAGACTTAGGGGAGTGTGCTGACTTACGCTTTTTAGGTGCATAAAATGCTTACTGTAAATACTTACAAATGTACGTCATTTTAAATTGAAATAAAGTCTACTAACCTTTTCAATGTATTGCAATTTATCCTCTTTTGCCATACTCATCTACTCTTTAGCGCCACGTTTAATTGTTTCCACAGCGGAGAGTCCTGTATTACGCTGACGAAAATCGCTCAAAAAATTCAAATATGGATTACGATGTATTGTTCCACTGGGACGTTGGCATTTGCCAATTTTCGTCTTGTGGATTGCAGTTTTGGAAACGCCTTTATTGGTTTTCGTGGTGGAGCGTGAAGTTAATGACGGTTTCATTATCTCCATTAATGACTATCGTTAAATTTTTTAATGGTTAAAAAAATTATTCTTTGCGTTGGGACGCACTAATTTAGATTTGGCTTAGTAATATTTAAATAATAACTATAGAGTTAATAGAAATTCCAGTGTTTTTGCAAATACAGCTAATTTTTGTAAAATTAATGAATTTTAATCTTTTCGACTTGAATTTGTAATGATTGGAAAAATTCTATAAACTCGACAGGTTTACGAAATTATTGAAACTATTTCCAAAAGCTTTTGTGGTAAATGAAATATGAAAGTATTCAGTGTTAAATATGTAAAGTGTAATAATAAGTTACATGAAACCAAGGCGAATTCAGTACCAGTTGTTGTTATCCCAACTGCTGATTGCTTCTTCTAGATTATTTTCCATACAACGCGTGGTACTAAAATATGTCAGTTAATCGAAATCAATAAAAATTTTCTTTTGACTTGACATTCTTCTGCACGGCGAATTAGTCGAATTCGCTTTGCCACCACCTGGTATGGATTCGCCTTGCATGAAAATAATCCTTGTACAAGTAGAGTTTGATGTAATGATCCAGAAATTCGCCACCACCAACAAGCGATAAGGCAAGGCAGACTCTCCCATCTAGTAGCGTGACTCTTAATCCCTTCATGATATGGATTAAAAAATCTGAGGAGGTACTCAAATACATTAAAAGCCTCCACACACAGCAATAGACTGACTGAAAGGTCAAGAACGATGGATCAAAATAAAGATAGCAGTGCATCGAGGCGGGTTAGGGGGTTAGAATATACCCGCGGTAGGGATGCCTGTCGTAAGAGGCGACTAATATACCAAATAGACAGGTTGCCAGCGCAATATATAGCTTCTCCAAAAACCCAATTGTCAACCTCACCTATCTGTGGCGAATCCTGTTTCATTTACAGCCGAGGCTCTGGCGACCCCGAATTCCTCATGGATGTAGGGGGTGGTAGGGCGGTATGGCCTAGAATGTCGCATGTGGTCATAACAAATCGTTCCCGAGATGGTCGGGCTTGGTACCGGATCTGCATTAGGCATGGGACCATCATCTCGATAACACTCCCCAAGGCCTTCGGGCAGTGTCCTTATAGCTACAACAACAACATCAACAACACCGAGGCCTTATAATAATAATAATAATAAATACAATTTAAGTTTGGCCAAGGTCACTTTCGATTCAGATTTAAATTTCATGTTTGACTGAGAAATCGATTTTGTCAGTATCAATTTTGGTTTCAACTTTGATTATGATTTCAGTTTTCGCTATGGTTTCCGTTTCTGCTCGGGTTTCGCCAATGACTTATTTTCTCCCTTATATTTCTGATTTACCTATTTTGTTTCAATATCAGTCTTGGGTTTGACTCGAGTTCGGTCATTGTTTCAGTTCTCGTTTCTGACGGGGCTTAGCTTGGGTTTTGGTTCCACATCCGATCTGGGTTTGGTTATGGTTTCGCTCTGTTATGTGTTCGTGTTTCGATCCCGGTATCGGTCTAGGTTTCAGATTTGGTTCTGGTATCAGTTATCCGTTTTAGCTTCTGCTTTCGTTTCTAGATTTAAATTCGGTTCCGAATTCGTTATGGCTCGGATCGGCCCAGTTTTGGTTACAGGCATGGTTCTGGCTTCAGTCTCAATTTATTACCAATACTTTCTTCGACCTACATTCTTTTCCTTTCCTTTCCAATACGGATTGCCCAATACCTTGAAAAATATGTATCCATATTTTAAGATAGCTAGTCCGCTTTTCAGTCACTTCCACTATAAACTGCTAGCTAGAGCCTGATCAAAAATTAGACGGTTGTTGTTGTTGAAGCGATAAGGATACTCCCCGAAGCCCTTGGGGAGTGTTATCGATGTTGATGGTCCTTTGCCGGATGCAGATCCGGTACTTTCCAGTATCAAGCACCACTAAGGCACCAGCCCGACCATCTCGGGAACGATTTAGTATGACCACATTAAACCTTCCAGGCCATACCGCCCCCCTAGATCCATGAGGAACTTGGAGTCTCCAGAGCCGCGCTGTTAAAGTAACATGATTCGCCACGGGTAGGTGAGGTTGACAATTGGGTTGGATAAGCTATATTTTGCGCTGGCAACACCTTGAAAGGGTTGCGCTACACAACCCCTCAATTTAGTATTTTAGTCGCCTCTTACGATAGGCCCCCTAACCCGCTGGGGAAAACGGTCATAAACCTTTACACAACACAGTCCATATATACACATATACATATATATATACATTTTTTTCGATCCAAGAGTTGTTATATACAAGAACACGAGGTTGGCGATGAGCCGCTGTGGCTCGGCTACTGGCGTTTTTCAGGTATTCCATAATGACTGTCAGAGAAAAAAATAAAGCCGAACATTCAGTTGCAGAAATAACTGAATACAGGAGCTTAGTCAAATACTGCGATATTACATTATACATTTTATGTTGTTGTTGTAACTGCAAAATTTGTCCCCAAAGACTTAGGGGAGTGTGCTGACTTACGCTTTTTAGGTGCATAAAATGCTTACTGTAAATACTTACAAATGTATGTCATTTTAAATTGAAATAAAGTCTACTAACCTTTTCAATGTATTGCAATTTATCCTCTTTTGCCATACTCATCCACTCTTTAGCGCCACGTTTAATTGTTTCCACAGCGGAGAGTCCTGTATTACGTTGACGAAAATCGCTCAAAAAAATCAAATATGGATTACGATGTATTGTTCCACTGGGACGTTGGCATTTGCCAATTTTCGTCTTGTGGATTGCAGTTTTGGAAACGCCTTTATTGGTTTTCGTGGTGGAGCGTGAAGTTAATGACGGTTTCATTATCTCCATTAATGACTATCGTTAAATTTTTTCATGGTTAAAAAAATTATTCTTTGCGTTGGGACGCACTAATTTAGATTTGGCTTAGTAATATTTAAATAATAACTATAGAGTTAATAGAAATTCCAGTGTTTTTGCAAATACAGCTAATTTTTGTAAAATTAATGAATTTTAATCTCTTCGACTTGAATTTGTAATGATTGGAAAAATTCTATAAACTCGACAGGTTTACGAAATTATTGAAACTATTTCCAAAAGCTTTTGTGGTAAATGAAATATGAAAGTATTCAGTGTTAAATATGTAAAGTGTAATAATAAGTTACATCAAACCAAGGCGAATTCAGTACCAGTTGTTGTTATCCCAACTGCTGATTGCTTCTTCTAGATTATTTTCCATACAACGCGTGGTACTAAAATATGTCAGTTAATCGAAATCAATAAAAATTTTCTTTTGACTTGACATTCTTCTGCACGGCGAATTAGTCGAATTCGCTTTGCCACCACCTGGTATGGATTCGCCTTGCATGAAAATAAGCCTTGTACAAGTAGAGTTTGATGTAATGATCCAGAAATTCGCCACCACCAACAAGCGATAAGGCAAGGCAGACTCTCCCATCTAGTAGCGTGACTCTTAATCCCTTCATGATATGGATTAAAAAATCTGAGGAGGTACTCAAATACATTAAAAGCCTCCACACACAGCAATAGACTGACTGAAAGGTCAAGAACGATGGATCAAAATAAAGATAGCAGTGCATCGAGGCGGGTTAGGGGGTTAGAATATACCCGCGGTAGTATGCCTGTCGTAAGAGGCGACTAATATACCAAATAGACAGGTTGCCAGCGCAATATATAGCTTCTCCAAAAACCCAATTGTCAACCTCACCTATCTGTGGCGAATCCTGTTTCATTTACAGCCGAGGCTCTGGCGACCCCGAACTCCTCATGGATGTAGGGGGTGGTAGGGCGGTATGGCCTAGAATGTCGCATGTGGTCATAACAAATCGTTCCCGAGATGGTCGGGCTTGGTACCGGATCTGCATTAGGCATGGGACCATCATCTCGATAACACTCCCCAAGGCCTTCGGGCAGTGTCCTTATAGCTACAACAACAACATCAACAACACCGAGGACTTATAATAATGATAATAATAAATACAATTTAAGTTTGGCCAAGGTCACTTTCGATTCAGATTTAAATTTCATGTTTGACTGAGAAATCGATTTTGTCAGTATGAATTTTGGTTTCAATTTTGATTATGATTTCAGTTTTCGCTATGGTTTCCGTTTCTGCTCGGGTTTCGCTAATGACTTATTTTCTCCCTTATATTTCTGATTTACCTATTTTGTTTCAATATCAGTCTTGGGTTTGACTCGAGTTCGGTCATTGTTTCAGTTCTCGTTTCTGACGGGGCTTGGCTTGGGTTTTGGTTTCACATCCGATCTGGGTTTGGTTATGGTTTCGCTCTGTTATGTGTTCGTGTTTCGATCCCGGTATCGGTCTAGGTTTCAGATTTGGTTCTGGTTTCAGTTATCCGTTTTAGCTTCTGCTTTCGTTTCTAGATTTAAATTCGGTTCCGAATTCGTTATGGCTCGGATCGGCCCAGTTTCGGTTACAGGCATGGTTCTGGCTTCAGTCTCAGTTTATTACCAATACTTTCTTCGACCTACATTCTTTTCCTTTCCTTTCCAATACGGATTGCCCAATACCTTGAAAAATATGTATCCATATTTTAAGATAGCTAGTCCGCTTTTCAGTCACTTCCACTACAAACTGCTAGCTAGAGCCTGATCAAAAATTAGACGGTTGTTGTTGTTGAAGCGATAAGGATACTCCCCGAAGCCCTTGGGGAGTGTTATCGATGTTGATGGTCCTTTGCCGGATGCAGATCCGGTACTTTCCAGTATCAAGCACCACTAAGGCACCAGCCCGACCATCTCGGGAACGATTTAGTATGACCACATTAAACCTTCCAGGCCATACCGCCCCCCTAGATACATGAGGAACTTGGAGTCTCCAGAGCCGCGCTGTTAAAGTAACATGATTCGCCACGGGTAGGTGAGGTTGACAATTGGGTTGGATAAGCTATATTTTGCGCTGGCAACACCTTGAAAGGGTTGCGCTACACAACCCCTCAATTTAGTATTTTAGTCGCCTCTTACGACAGCCGCCCTAACCCGCTGGGGAAAACGGTCATAAACCTTTGCACAACACAGTCCATATATACACATATACATATATATATACATTTTTTTCGATCCAAGAGTTGTTATATACAAGAACACGAGGTTGGCGATGAGCCGCTGTGGCTCGGCTACTGGCGTTTTTCAGGTATTCCATAATGACTGTCAGAGAAAAAAAGAAAGCCGAACATTCATTAGGTGCATAAAATGCTTACTGTAAATACTTACAAATGTACGCCATTTTAAATTGAAATAAAGTATACTAACCTTTTCAATGTATTGCAATTTATCCTCTTTTGCCATACTCATCCACTCTTTAGCGCCACGTTTAATTGTTTCCACAGCGGAGAGTCCTGTATTACGTTGACGAAAATCGCTCAAAAAATTCAAATATGGATTACGATGTATTGTTCCACTGGGACGTTGGCATTTGCCAATTTTCGTCTTGTGGATTGCAGTTTTGGAAACGCCTTTATTGGTTTTCGTCGTGGAGCGTGAAGTTAATGACGGTTTCATTATCTCCATTAATGACTATCGTTAAATTTTTTAATGGTTTAAAAAATTATTCTTTGCGTTGGGACGCACTAATTTAGATTTGGCTTAGTAATATTTAAATAATAACTATAGAGTTAATAGAAATTCCAGTGTTTTTGCAAATACAGCTAATTTTTGTAAAATTAATGAATTTTAATCTTTTCGACTTGAATTTGTAATGATTGGAAAAATTCTATAAACTCGACAGGTTTACGAAATTATTGAAACTATTTCCAAAAGCTTTTGTGGTAAATGAAATATGAAAGTATTCAGTGTTAAATATGTAAAGTGTAATAATAAGTTACATGAAACCAAGGCGAATTCAGTACCAGTTGTTGTTATCCCAACTGCTGATTGCTTCTTCTAGATTATTTTCCATACAACGCGTGGTACTAAAATATGTCAGTTAATCGAAATCAATAAAAATTTTCTTTTGACTTGACATTCTTCTGCACGGCGAATTAGTCGAATTCGCTTTGCCACCACCTGGTATGGATTCGCCTTGCATGAAAATAAGCCTTGTACAAGTAGAGTTTGATGTAATGATCCAGAAATTCGCCACCACCAACAAGCGATAAGGCAAGGCAGACTCTCCCATCTAGTAGCGTGACTCTTAGTCCCTTCATGATATGGATTAAAAAATCTGAGGAGGTACTCAAATACATTAAAAGCCTCCACACACAGCAATAGACTGACTGAAAGGTCAAGAACGATGGATCAAAATAAAGATAGCAGTGCATCGAGGCGGGTTAGGGGGTTAGAATATACCCGCGGTAGGTATGCCTGTCGTAAGAGGCGACTAATATACCAAATAGACAGGTTGCCAGCGCAATATATAGCTTCTCCAAAAACCCAATTGTCAACCTCACCTATCTGTGGCGAATCCTGTTTCATTTACAGCCGAGGCTCTGGCGACCCCGAACTCCTCATGGATGTAGGGGGTGGTAGGGCGGTATGGCCTAGAATGTCGCATGTGGTCATAACAAATCGTTCCCGAGATGGTCGGGCTTGGTACCGGATCTGCATTAGGCATGGGACCATCATCTCGATAACACTCCCCAAGGCCTTCGGGCAGTGTCCTTATAGCTACAACAAAAACATCAACAACACCGGGGCCTTATAATAATGATAATAATAAATACAATTTAAGTTTGGCCAAGGTCACTTTCGATTCAGATTTAAATTTCATGTTTGGCTGAGAAATCGATTTTGTCAGTATCAATTTTGGTTTCAACTTTGATTATGATTTCAGTTTTCGCTATGGTTTCCGTTTCTGCTCGGGTTTCGCTAATGACTTATTTTCTCCCTTATATTTCTGATTTACCAATTTTGTTTCAATATCAGTCTTGGGTTTGACTCGAGTTCGGTCATTGTTTCAGTTCTTGTTTCTGACGGGGCTTGGCTTGGGTTTTGGTTCCACATCCGATCTGGGTTTGGTTATGGTTTCGCTCTGTTATGTGTTCGTGTTTCGATCCCGGTATCGGTCTAGGTTTCAGATTTGGTTCTGGTTTCAGTTATCCGTTTTAGCTTCTGCTTTCGTTTCTAGATTTAAATTCGGTTCCGAATTCGTTATGGCTCGGATCGGCCCAGTTTCGGTTACAGGCATGGTTCTGGCTTCAGTCTCAGTTTATTGCCAATACTTTCTTCGACCTACATTCTTTTCCTTTCCTTTCCAATACGGATTGCCCAATACCTTGAAAAATATGTATCCATATTTTAAGATAGCTAGTCCGCTTTTCAGTCACTTCCACTACAAACTGCTAGCTAGAGCCTGATCAAAAATTAGACGGTTGTTGTTGTTGAAGCGATAAGGATACTCCCCGAAGCCCTTGGGGAGTGTTATCGATGTTGATGGTCCTTTGCCGGATGCAGATCCGGTACTTTCCAGTATCAAGCACCACTAAGGCACCAACCCGACCATCTCGGGAACGATTTAGTATGACCACATTAAACCTTCCAGGCCATACCGCCCCCCTAGATCCATTAGGAACTTGGAGTCTCCAGAGCCGCGCTGTTAAAGTAACATTATTCGCCACGGGTAGGTGAGGTTGACAATTGGGTTGGATAAGCTATATTTTGCGCTGGCAACACCTTGAAAGGGTTGCGCTACACAACCCCTCAATTTAGTATTTTAGTCGCCTCTTACGACAGGCCCCCTAACCCGCTGGGGAAAACGGTCATAAACCTTTGCACAACACAGTCCATATATACACATATACATATATATATACATTTTTTTCGATCCAAGAGTTGTTATATACAAGAACACGAGGTTGGCGATAAGCCGCTGTGGCTCGGCTACTGGCGTTTTTCAGGTATTCCATAATGACTGTCAGAGAAAAAAAGAAAGCCGAACATTCAGTTGCAGAAATAACTGAATACAGGAGCTTAGTCAAATACTGCGATATTACATTATACATTTTATGTTGTTGTTGTAACTACAAAATTTGTCCCCAAAGACTTAGGGGAGTGTGCTGACTTACGCTTTTTAGGTGCATAAAATGCTTACTGTAAATACTTACAAATGTACGTCATTTTAAATTGAAATAAAGTCTACTAACCTTTTCAATGTATTGCAATTTATCCTCTTTTGCCATACTCATCCACTCTTTAGCGCCACGTTTAATTGTTTCCACAGCGGAGAGTCCTGTATTACGTTGACGAAAATCGCTCAAAAAATTCAAATATGGATTACGATGTATTGTTCCACTGGGACGTTGGCATTTGCCAATTTTCGTCTTGTGGATTGCAGTTTTGGAAACGCCTTTATTGGTTTTCGTGGTGGAGCGTGAAGTTAATGACGGTTTCATTATCTCCATTAATGACTATCGTTAAATTTTTTAATGGTTAAAAAAATTATTCTTTGCGTTGGGACGCACTAATTTAGATTTGGCTTAGTAATATTTAAATAATAAATATAGAGTTAATAGAAATTCCAGTGTTTTTGCAAATACAGCTAATTTTTGTAAAATTAATGAATTTTAATCTTTTCGACTTGAATTTGTAATGATTGGAAAAATTCTATAAACTCGACAGGTTTACGAAATTATTGAAACTATTTCCAAAAGCTTTTGTGGTAAATGAAATATGAAAGTATTCAGTGTTAAATATGTAAAGTGTAATAATAAGTTACATGAAACCAAGGCGAATTCAGTACCAGTTGTTGTTATCCCAACTGCTGATTGCTTCTTCTAGATTATTTTCCATACAACGCGTGGTACTAAAATATGTCAGTTAATCGAAATCAATAAAAATTTTCTTTTGACTTGACATTCTTCTGCACGGCGAATTAGTCGAATTCGCTTTGCCACCACCTGGTATGGATTCGCCTTGCATGAAAATAAGCCTTGTAAAAGTAGAGTTTGATGTAATGATCCAGAAATTCGCCACCACCAACAAGCGATAAGGCAAGGCAGACTCTCCCATCTAGTAGCGTGACTCTTAATCCCTTCATGATATGGATTAAAAAATCTGAGGAGGTACTCAAATACATTAAAAGCCTCCACACACAGCAATAGACTGACTGAAATGTCAAGAACGATGGATCAAAATAAAGATAGCAGTGCATCGAGGCGGGTTAGGGGGTTAGAATATACCAGCGGTAGGTATGCCTGTTGTAAGAGGCGACTAATATACCAAATAGACAGATTGCCAGCGCAATATATAGCTTCTCCAAAAACCCAATTGTCAACCTCACCTATCTGTGGCGAATCCTGTTTCATTTACAGCCGAGGCTCTGGCGACCCCGAACTCCTCATGGATGTAGGGGGTGGTAGGGCGGTATGGCCTAGAATGTCGCATGTGGTCATAACAAATCGTTCCCGAGATGGTCGGGCTTGGTACCGGATCTGCATTAGGCATGGGACCATCATCTCGATAACACTCCCCAAGGCCTTCGGGCAGTGTCCTTATAGCTATAACAACAACATCAACAACACCGAGGCCTTATAATAATGATAATAATAAATACAATTAAAGTTTGGCCAAGGTCACTTTCGATTCAGATTTAAATTTCATGTTTGACTGAGAAATCGATTTTGTCAGTATCAATTTTGGTTTCAACTTTAATTATGATTTCAGTTTTCGCTATGGTTTCCGTTTCTGCTCGGGTTTCGCTAATGACTTATTTTCTCCCTTATATTTCTGATTTACCTATTTTGTTTCAATATCAGTCTTGGGTGTGACTCGAGTTCGGTCATTGTTTCAGTTCTCGTTTCTGACGGGGCTTGGCTTGGGTTTTGGTTCCACATCCGATCTGGGTTTGGTTATGGTTTCGCTCTGTTATGTGTTCGTGTTTCGATCCCGTTTCGGTCTAGGTTTCAGATTTGGTTCTGGTTTCAGTTATCCGTTTTAGCTTCTGCTTTCGTTTCTAGATTTAAATTCGGTTCCAAATTCGTTATGGCTCGGATCGGCCCAGTTCCGGTTACAGGCATGGTTCTGGCTTCAGTCTCAGTTTATTACCAATACTTTCTTCGACCTACATTCTTTTCCTTTCCTTTCCAATACGGATTGCCCAATACCTTGAAAAATATGTATCCATATTTTAAGATAGCTAGTCCGCTTTTCAGTCACTTCCACTACAAACTGCTAGCTAGAGCCTGATTAAAAATTAGACGGTTGTTGTTGTTGTAGCGATAAGGATACTCCCCGAAGCCTTTGGGGAGTGTTATCGATGTTGATGGTCCTTTGCCGGATGCAGATCCGGTACTTTCCAGTATCAAGCACCACTAAGGCACCAGCCCGACCATCTCGGGAACGATTTAGTATGACCACATTAAACCTTCCAGGCCATACCGCCCCCCTAGATCCATGAGGAACTTGGAGTCTCCAGAGCCGCGCTGTTAAAGTAACATGATTCGCCACGGGTAGGTGAGGTTGACAATTGGGTTGGATAATCTATATTTGCGCTGGCAACACCTTGAAAGGGTTGCGCTACACAACCCCTCAATTTAGTATTTTAGTCGCCTCTTACGACAGGCCCCCTAACCCGCTGGGGAAAACGGTCATAAACCTTTACACAACACAGTCAATATATACACATATACATATATATATACATTTTTTTCGATCCAAGAGTTGTTATATACAAGAACACGAGGTTGGCGATGAGCCGCTGTGGCTCGGCTACTGGCGTTTTTCAGGTATTCCATAATGACTGTCAGAGAAAAAAATAAAGCCGAACATTCAGTTGCAGAAATAACTGAATACAGGAGCTTAGTCAAATACTGCGATATTACATTATACATTTTATGTTGTTGTTGTAACTGCAAAATTTGTCCCCAAAGACTTAAGGGAGTGTGCTGACTTACGCTTTTTAGGCGCATAAAATGCTTACTGTAAATACTTACAAATGTACGTCATTTTAAATTGAAATAAAGTCTACTAACCTTTTCAATGTATTGCAATTTATCCTCTTTTGCCATACTCATCCACTCTTTAGCGCCACGTTTAATTGTTTCCACAGCGGAGAGTCCTGTATTACGTTGACGAAAATCGCTCAAAAAATTCAAATATGGATTACGATGTATTGTTCCACTGGGACGTTGGCATTTGCCAATTTTCGTCTTGTGGATTGCAGTTTTGGAAACGCCTTTATTGGTTTTCGTGGTGGAGCGTGAAGTTAATGACGGTTTCATTATCTCCATTAATGACTATCGTTAAATTTTTTAATGGTTAAAAAAATTATTCTTTGCGTTGGGACGCACTAATTTAGATTTGGCTTAGTAATATTTAAATAATAACTATAGAGTTAATAGAAATTCCAGTGTTTTTGCAAATACAGCTAATTTTTGTAAAATTAATGAATTTTAATCTTTTCGACTTGAATTTGTAATGATTGGAAAAATTCTATAAACTCGACAGGTTTACGAAATTATTGAAACTATTTCCAAAAGCTTTTGTGGTAAATGAAATATGAAAGTATTCAGTGTTAAATATGTAAAGTGTAATAATAAGTTACATGAAACCAAGGCGAATTCAGTACCAGTTGTTGTTATCCCAACTGCTGATTGCTTCTTCTAGATTATTTTCCATACAACTCGTGGTACTAAAATATGTCAGTTAATCGAAATCAATAAAAATTTTCTTTTGACTTGACATTTTTCTGCACAGCGACTTAGTCGAATTCGCTTTGCCACCACCTGGTATGGATTCGCCTTGCATGAAAATAAGCCTTGTACAAGTAGAGTTTGATGTAATGATCCAGAAATTCGCCACCACCAACATGCGATAAGGCAAGGCAGACTCTCCCATCTAGTAGCGTGACTCTTAATCCCTTCATGATATGGATTAAAAAATCTGAGGAGGTACTCAAATACATTAAAAGCCTCCACACACAGCAATAGACTGACTGAAAGGTCAAGAACGATGGATCAAAATAAAGATAGCAGTGCATCGAGGCGGGTTAGGGGGTTAGAATATACCCGCGGTAGGTATGCCTGTCGTAAGAGGCGACTAATATACCAAATAGACAGGTTGCCAGCGCAATATATAGCTTCTCCAAAAACCCAATTGTCAACCTCACCTATCTGTGGCGAATCCTGTTTCATTTACAGCCGAGGCTCTGGCGACCCCGAACTCCTCATGGATGTAGGGGGTGGTAGGGCGGTATGGCCTAGAATGTCGCATGTGGTCATAACAAATCGTTCCCGAGATGGTCGTGCTTGGTACCGGATCTGCATTAGGCATGGGACCATCATCTCGATAACACTCCCCAAGGCCTTCGGGCAGTGTCCTTATAGCTACAACAACAACATCAACAACACCGAGGCCTTATAATAATGATAATAATAAATACAATTTAAGTTTGGCCAAGGTCACTTTCGATTCAGATTTAAATTTCATGTTTGACTGAGAAATCGATTTTGTCAGTATCAATTTTGGTTTCAACTTTGATTATGATTTCAGATTCTCTATGGTTTCCGTTTCTGCTCGGGTTTCGCTAATGACTTATTTTCTCCCTTATATTTCTGATTTACCTATTTTGTTTCAATATCAGTCTTGGGTTTGACTCGAGTTCGGTCATTGTTTCAGTTCTCGTTTCTGACGTGGCTTGGCTTGGGTTTTGGTTCCACATCCGATCTGGGTTTGGTTATGGTTTCGCTCTGTTATGTGTTCGTGTTTCGATCCCGGTATCGGTCTAGGTTTCAGATTTGGTTCTGGTTTCAGTTATCCGTTTTAGCTTCTGCTTTCGTTTCTAGATTTAAATTCGGTTCCGAATTCGTTATGGCTCGGATCGGCCCAGTTTCGGTTACAGGCATGGTTCTGGCTTCAGTCTCAGTTTATTACCAATACTTTCTTCGACCTACATTCTTTTCCTTTCCTTTCCAATACGGATTGCCCAATACCTTGAAAAATATGTATCCATATTTTAAGATAGCTAGTCCGCTTTTCAGTCACTTCCACTACAAACTGCTAGCTAGAGCCTGATCAAAAATTAGACGGTTGTTGTTGTTGAAGCGATAAGGATACTCCCCGAAGCCCTTGGGGAGTGTTATCGATGTTGATGGTCCTTTGCCGGATGCAGATCCGGTACTTTCCAGTATCAAGCACCACCAAGGCACCAGCCCGACCATCTCGGGAATGATTTAGTATGACCACATTAAACCTTCCAGGCCATACCGCCCCCCTAGATCCATGAGGAACTTGGAGTCAACAGAGCCGCGCTGTTAAAGTAACATGATTCGCCACGGGTAGGTGAGGTTGACAATTGGGTTGGATAAGCTATATTTTGCGCTGGCAACACCTTGAAAGGGTTGCGCTACACAACCCCTCAATTTAGTATTTTAGTCGCCTCTTACGACAGGCGCCCTAACCCGCTGGGGAAAACGGTCATAAACCTTTGCACAACACAGTCCATATATACACATATACATATATATATACATTTTTTTCGATCCAAGAGTTGTTATATACAAGAACACGAGGTTGGCGATGAGCCGCTGTGGCTCGGCTACTGGCGTTTTTCAGGTATTCCATAATGACTGTCAGAAAAAAAAGAAAGCCGAACATTCAGTTGCAGAAATAACTGAATACAGGAGCTTAGTCAAATACTGCGATATTACATTATACATTTTATGTTCTTGTTGTAACTGCAAAATTTGTCCCCAAAGACTTAGGGGAGTGTGCTGACTTACGCTTTTTAGGTGCATAAAATGCTTACTGTAAATACTTACAAATGTACGTCATTTTAAATTGAAATAAAGTATACTAACCTTTTCAATGTATTGCAATTTATCCTCTTTTGTCATACTCATCCACTCTTTAGCGCCACGTTTAATTGTTTCCACAGCGGAGAGTCCTGTATTACGTTGACGAAAATCGCTCAAAAAATTCAAATATGGATTACGATGTATTGTTCCACTGGGACGTTGGCATTTGCCAATTTTCGTCTTGTGGATTGCAGTTTTGGAAACGCCTTTATTGGTTTTCGTAGTGGAGCGTGAAGTTAATGACGGTTTCATTATCTCCATTAATGACTATCGTTAAATTTTTTAATGGTTTAAAAAATTATTCTTTGCGTTGGGACGCACTAATTTGGCTTAGTAATATTTAAATAATAACTATAGAGTTAATAGAAATTCCAGTGTTTTTGCAAATACAGCTAATTTTTGTAAAATTAATGAATTTTAATCTTTTCGACTTGAATTTGTAATGATTGGAAAAATTCTATAAACTCGACAGGTTTACGAAATTATTGAAACTATTTCCAAAAGCTTTTGTGGTAAATGAAATATGAAAGTATTCAGTGTTAAATATGTAAAGTGTAATAATAAGTTACATGAAACCAAGGCGAATTCAGTACCAGTTGTTGTTATCCCAACTGCTGATTGCTTCTTCTAGATTATTTTCCATACAACGCGTGGTACTAAAATATGTCAGTTAATCGAAATCAATACAAATTTTCTTTTGACTTGACATTCTTCTGCACGGCGAATTAGTCGAATTCGCTTTGCCACCACCTGGTATGGATTCGCCTTGCATGAAAATAAGCCTTGTACAAGTAGAGTTTGACGTAATGATCCAGAAATTCGCCACCACCAACAAGCGATAAGGCAAGGCAGATTCTCCCATCTAGTAGCGTGACTCTTAATCCCTTCATGATATGGATTAAAAAATCTGAGGAGGTACTCAAATACATTAAAAGCCTCCACACACAGCAATAGACTGACTGAAAGGTCAAGAACGATGGATCAAAATAAAGATAGCAGTGCATCGAGGCGGGTTAGGGGGTCAGAATATACCCGCGGTAGGTATGCCTGTCGTAAGAGGCGACTAATATACCAAATAGACAGTTGCCAGCGCAATATATAGCTTCTCCAAAAACCCAATTGTCAACCTCACCTATCTGTGGCGAATCCTGTTTCATTTACAGCCGAGGCTCTGGCGACCCCGAACTCCTCATGGATGTAGGGGGTGGTAGGGCGGTATGGCCTAGAATGTCGCATGTGGTCATAACAAATCGTTCCCGAGATGGTCGGGCTTGGTACGGGATCTGCATTAGACATGGGACCATCATCTCGATAACACTCCCCAAGGCCTTCGGGCAGTGTCCTTATAGCTACAACAACAACATCAACAACACCGAGGCCTTATAATAATGATAATAATAAATATAATTTAAGTTTGGCCAAGGTCACTTTCGATTCAGATTTAAATTTCATGTTTGACTGAGAAATCGATTTTGTCAGTATCAATTTTGGTTTCAACTTTGATTATGATTTCAGTTTTCGCTATGGTTTCCGTTTCTGCTCGGGTTTCGCTAATGACTTATTTTCTCCCTTATATTTCTGATTTACCTATTTTGTTTCAATATCAGTCTTGGGTTTGACTCGAGTTCGGTCATTGTTTCAGTTCTCGTTTCTGACGGGGCTTGGCTTGGGTTTTGGTTCCACATCCGATCTGGGTTTGGTTATGGTTTCGCTCTGTTATGTGTTCGTGTTTCGATCCCGGTATCGGTCTAGGTTTCAGATTTGGTTCTGGTTTCAGTTATCCGTTTTAGCTTCTGCTTTCGTTTCTAGATTTAAATTCGGTTCCGAATTCGTTATGGCTCGGATCGGCCCAGTTTCGGTTACAGGCATGGTTCTGGCTTCAGTCTCAGTTTATTACCAATACTTTCTTCGACCTACATTCTTTTCCTTTCCTTTCCAATACGGATTGCCCAATACCTTGAAAAATATGTATCCATATTTTAAGATAGCTAGTCCGCTTTTCAGTCACTTCCACTACAAACTGCTAGCTAGAGCCTGATAAAAATTAGACGGTTGTTGTTGTTGAAGCGATAAGGATACTCCCCGAAGCCCTTGGGGAGTGTTATCGATGTTGATGGTCCTTTGTCGGATGCAGATCCGGTACTTTCCAGTATCAAGCACCACTAAGGCACCAGCCCGACCATCTCGGGAACGATTTAGTATGACCACATTAAACCTTCCAGGCCTACCGCCCCCCTAGATCCATGAGGAACTTGGAGTCTCCATAGCCGCGCTGTTAAAGTAACATGATTCGCCACGGGTAGGTGAGGTTGACAATTGGGTTGGATAAGCTATATTTTGCGCTGGCAACACCTTGAAAGGGTTGCGCTACACAACCCCTCAATTTAGTATTTTAGTCGCCTCTTACGACAGGCCCCCTAACCCGCTGGGGAAAACGGTCATAAACCTTTGCACAACACAGTCCATATATACACATATACATATATATATACATTTTTTTCGATCCAAGAGTTGTTATATACAAGAACACGAGGTTGGCGATGAGCCGCTGTGGCTCGGCTACTGGCGTTTTTCAGGTATTCCATAATGACTGTCAGAGAAAAAAAGAAAGCCGAACATTCAGTTGCAGAAATAACTGAATACAGGAGCTTAGTCAAATACTGCGATATTACATTATACATTTTATGTTGTTGTTGTAACTGCAAAATTTGTCCCCAAAGACTTAGGGGAGTGTGCTGACTTACGCTTTTTAGGTGCATAAAATGCTTACTGTAAATACTTACAAATGTACGTCATTTTAAATTGAAATAAAGTCTACTAACCTTTTCAATGTATTGCAATTTATCCTCTTTTGCCATACTCATCCACTCTTTAGCGCCACGTTTAATTGTTTCCACAGCGGAGAGTCCTGTATTACGTTGACGAAAATCGCTCAAAAAATTCAAATATGGATTACGATGTATTGTTCCACTGGGACGTTGGCATTTGCCAATTTTCGTCTTGTGGATTGCAGTTTTGGAAACGCCTTTATTGGTTTTCGTGGTGGAGCGTGAAGTTAATGACGGTTTCATTATCTCCATTAATGACTATCGTTAAATTTTTTAATGGTTAAAAAAATTATTCTTTGCGTTGGGACGCACTAATTTAGATTTGGCTTAGTAATATTTAAATAATAACTATAGAGTTAATAGAAATTCCAGTGTTTTTGCAAATACAGCTAATTTTTGTAAAATTAATGAATTTTAATCTTTTCGACTTGAATTTGTAATGATTGGAAAAATTCTATAAACTCGACAGGTTTACGAAATTATTGAAACTATTTCCAAAAGCTTTTGTGGTAAATGAAATATGAAAGTATTAAGTGTTAAATATGTAAAGTGTAATAATAAGTTACATGAAACCAAGGCGAATTCAGTACCAGTTGTTGTTATCCCAACTGCTGATTGCTTCTTCTAGATTATTTTCCATACAACGCGTGGTACTAAAATATGTCAGTTAATCGAAATCAATAAAAATTTTCTTTTGACTTGACATTCTTCTGCACGGCGAATTAGTCGAATTCGCTTTCCCACCACCTGGTATGGATTCGCCTTGCATGAAAATAAGCCTTGTACAAGTAGAGTTTGATGTAATGATCCAGAAATTCGCCACCACCAACAAGCGATAAGGCAAGGCAGACTCTCCCATCTAGTAGCGTGACTCTTAATCCCTTCATGATATGGATTAAAAAATCTGAGGAGGTACTCAAATACATTAAAAGCCTCCACACACAGCTATAGACTGACTGAAAGGTCAAGAACGATGGATCAAAATAAAGATAGCAGTGCATCGAGGCGGGTTAGGGGGTTAGAATATACCCGCGGTAGGTATGCCCGTCGTAAGAGGCGACTAATATACCAAATAGACAGGTTGCCAGCGCAATATATAGCTTCTTCAAAAACCCAATTGTCAACCTCACCTATCTGTGGCGAATCCTGTTTCATTTACAGCCGAGGCTCTGGCGACCCCGAACTCCTCATGGATGTAGGGGGTGGTAGGGCGGTATGGCCTAGAATGTCGCATGTGGTCATAACAAATCGTTCCCGAGATGGTCGGGCTTGGTACCGGATCTGCATTAGGCATGGGACCATCATCTCGATAACACTCCCCAAGGCCTTCGGGCAGTGTCCTTATAGCTACAACAACAACATCAACAACACCGAGGCCTTATAATAATGATAATAATAAATACAATTTAAGTTTGGCCAAGGTCACTTTCGATTCAGATTTAAATTTCATGTTTGACTGAGAAATCGATTTTGTCAGTATCAATTTTGGTTTCAACTTTGATTATGATTTCAGATTTCGCTATGGTTTCCGTTTCTGCTCGGGTTTCGCTAACGACTTATTTTCTCCCTTATATTTCTGATTTACCTATTTTGTTTCAATATCTGTCTTGGGTTTGACTCGAGTTCGGTCATTGTTTCAGTTCTCGTTTCTGACGGGGCTTGGCTTGGGTTTTGGTTCCACATCCGATCTGGGTTTGGTTATGGTTTCGCTCTGTTATGTGTTCGTGTTTCGATCCCGGTATCGGTCTAGGTTTCAGATTTGGTTCTGGTTTCAGTTATCCGTTTTAGCTTCTGCTTTCGTTTCTAGATTTAAATTCGGTTCCGAATTCGTTATGGCTCGGATCGGCCCAGTTCCGGTTATAGGTATGGTTCTGGCTTCAGTCTCAGTTTATTACCAATACTTTCCTCGACCTACATTATTTTCCTTTCCTTTCCAATACGGATTGCCCAATACCTTGAAAAATATGTATCCATATTTTAAGATAGCTAGTCCGCTTTTCAGTCACTTCCACTACAAACTGCTAGCTAGAGCCTGATCAAAAATTTGACGGTTGTTGTTGTTGAAGCGATAAGGATACTCCCCGAAGCCCTTGGGGAGTGTTATCGATGTTGATGGTCCTTTGCCGGATGCAGATCCGGTACTTTCCAGTATCAAGCACCACTAAGGCACCAGCCCGACCATCTCGGGAACGATTTAGTATGACCACATTAAACCTTCCAGGCCATACCGCCCCCCTAGATCCATGAGGAACTTGGAGTCTCCAGAGCCGCGCCGTTAAAGTAACATGATTCGCCACGGGTAGGTGAGGTTGACAATTGGGTTGGATAAGCTATATTTTGCGCTGGCAACACCTTAAAAGGGTTGCGCTACACAACCCCTCAATTTAGTATTTTAGTCGCCTCTTACGACAGGCCCCCTAACCCGCTGGGGAAAACGGTCATAAACCTTTGCACAACACAGTCCATATATACACATATACATATATATATACAATTTTTTCGATCGAAGAGTTGTTATATACAAGAACACGAGGTTGGCGATGAGCCGCTGTGGCTCGGCTACTGGCGTTTTTCAGGTATTCCATAATGACTGTCAGAGAAAAAAAGAAAGCCGAACATTCAGTTGCAGAAATAACTGAATACAGGAGCTTAGTCAAATACTGCGATATTACATTATACATTTTATGTTGTTGTTGTAACTGCAAAATTTGTCCCCAAAGACTTAGGGGAGTGTGCTGACTTACGCTTTTTAGGTGCATAAAATGCTTACTGTAAATACTTACAAATGTACGTCATTTTAAATTGAAATAAAGTCTACTAACCTTTTCAATGTATTGCAATTTATCCTCTTTTGCCATACTCATCCACTCTTTAGCGCCACGTTTAATTGTTTCCACAGCGGAGAGTCCTGTATTACGTTGACGAAAATCGCTCAAAAAATTCAAATATGGATTACGATGTATTGTTCCACTGGGACGTTGGCATTTGCCAATTTTCGTCTTGTGGATTGCAGTTTTGGAAACGCCTTTATTGGTTTTCGTGGTGGAGCGTGAAGTTAATGACGGTTTCATTATCTCCATTAATGACTATCGTTAAATTTTTTAATGGTTAAAAAAATTATTCTTTGCGTTGGGACGCACTAATTTAGATTTGGCTTAGTAATATTTAAATAATAACTATAGAGTTAATAGAAATTCCAGTGTTTTTGCAAATACAGCTAATTTTTGTAAAATTAATGAATTTTAATCTTTTCGACTTGAATTTGTAATGATTGGAAAAATTCTATAAACTCGACAGGTTTACGAAATTATTGAAACTATTTCCAAAAGCTTTTGTGGTAAATGAAATATGAAAGTATTCAGTGTTAAATATGTAAAGTGTAATAATAAGTTACATGAAACCAAGGCGAATTCAGTACCAGTTGTTGTTATCCCAACTGCTGATTGCTTCTTCTAGATTATTTTCCATACAACGCGTGGTACTAAAATATGTCAGTTAATCTAAATCAATAAAAATTTTCTTTTGACTTGACATTCTTCTGCACGGCGAATTAGTCGAAGTCGCTTTGCCACCACCTGGTATGGATTCGCCTTGCATGAAAATAAGCCTTGTACAAGTAGAGTTTGATGTAATGATCCAGAAATTCGCCACCACCAACAAGCGATAAGGCAAGGCAGACTCTCCCATCTAGTAGCGTGACTCTTAATCCCTTCATGATATGGACTAAAAAATCTGAGGAGGTACTCAAATACATTAAAAGCCTCCACACACAGCAATAGACTGACTGAAAGGTCAAGAACGATGGATCAAAATAAAGATAGCAGTGCATCGAGGCGGGTTAGGGGGTTAGAATATACCCGCGGTAGGTATGCCTGTCGTAAGAGGCGACTAATATACCAAATAGACAGGTTGCCAGCGCAATATATAGCTTCTCCAAAAACCCAATTGTCAACCTCACCTATCTGTGGCGAATCCTGTTTCATTTACAGCTGAGGCTCTGGCGACCCCGAACTCCTCATGGATGTATGGGGTGGTAGGGCGGTATGGCCTAGAATGTCGCATGTGGTCATAACAAATCGTTCCCGAGATGGTCGGGCTTGGTACCGGATCTGCATTAGGCATGGGACCATCATCTCGATAACACTCCCCAAGGCCTTCGGGCAGTGTCCTTATAGCTACAACAACAACATCAACAACACCGAGGCCTTATAATAATGATAATAATAAATACAATTTAAGTTTGGCCAAGGTCATTTCGATTCAGATTTAAATTTCATGTTTGACTGAGGAATCGATTTTGTCAGTATCAATTTTGGTTTCAACTTTGATTATGATTTCAGTTTTCGCTATGGTTTCCGTTTCTGCTCGGGTTTCGCTAATGACTTATTTTCTCCCTTATATTTCTGATTTACCTATTTTGTTTCAATATCAGTCTTGGGTTTGACTCGAGTTCGGTCATTGTTTCAGTTCTCGTTTCTGACGGGGCTTGGCTTGGGTTTTGGTTCCACATCCGATCTGGGTTTGGTTATGGTTTCGCTCTGTTATGTGTTCGTGTTTCGATCCCGGTATCGGTCTAGGTTTCAGATTTGGTTCTGGTTTCAGTTATCCGTTTTAGCTTCTGCTTTCGTTTCTAGATTTAAATTCGGTTCCGAATTCGTTATGGCTCGGATCGGCCCAGTTTCGGTTACAGGCATGGTTCTGGCTTCAGTCTCAGTTTATTACCAATACTTTCTTCGACCTACATTCTTTTCCTTTCCTTTCCAATACGGATTGCCCAATACCTTGAAAAATATGTATCCATATTTTAAGATAGCTAGTCCGCTTTTCAGTCACTTCCACTACAAACTGCTAGCTAGAGCCTGATCAAAAATTAGACGGTTGTTGTTGTTGAAGCGATAAGGATACTCCCCGAAGCCCTTGGGGAGTGTTATCGATGTTGATGTTCCTTTGCCGGATGCAGATCCGGTACTTTCCAGTATCAAGCACCACTAAGGCACCAGCCCGACCATCTCGGGAACGATTTAGTATGACCACATTAAACCTTCCAGGCCATACCGCCCCCCTAGATCCATGAGGAACTTGGAGTCTCCAGAGCCGCGCTGTTAAAGTAACATGATTCGCCACGGGTAGGTGAGGTTGACAATTGGGTTGGATTAGCTATATTTTGCGCTGGCAACACCTTGAAAGGGTTGCGCTACACAACCCCTCAATTTAGTATTTTAGTCGCCTCTTACGACAGGCCCCCTAACCCGCTGGGGAAAACGGTCATAAACCTTTGCACAACACAGTCCATATATACACATATACATATATATATACAATTTTTTCGATCCAAGAGTTGTTATATACAGGAACACGAGGTTGGCGATGAGCCGCTGTGGCTCGGCTACTGGCGTTTTTCAGGTATTCCATAATGACTGTCAGAGAAAAAAAGAAAGCCGAACATTCAGTTGCAGAAATAACTGAATACAGGAGCTTAGTCAAATACTGCGATATTACATTATATATTTTATGTTGTTGTTGTAACTGCAAAATTTGTCCCCAAAGACTTAGGGGAGTGTGCTGACTTACGCTTTTTAGGTGCATAAATGCAAAAAAAATAAAGCCGAACATTCAGTTGCAGAAATAACTGAATACAGGAGCTTAGTCAAATACTGCGATATTACATTATACATTTTATGTTGTTGTTGTAACTGCAAAATTTGTCCCCAAAGACTTAGGGGAGTGTGCTGACTTACGCTTTTTAGGTGCATAAAATGCTTACTGTAAATACTTACAAATGTATGTCATTTTAAATTGAAATAAAGTCTACTAACCTTTTCAATGTATTGCAATTTATCCTCTTTTGCCATACTCATCCACTCTTTAGCGCCACGTTTAATTGTTTCCACAGCGGAGAGTCCTGTATTACGTTGACGAAAATCGCTCAAAAAAATCAAATATGGATTACGATGTATTGTTCCACTGGGACGTTGGCATTTGCCAATTTTCGTCTTGTGGATTGCAGTTTTGGAAACGCCTTTATTGGTTTTCGTGGTGGAGCGTGAAGTTAATGACGGTTTCATTATCTCCATTAATGACTATCGTTAAATTTTTTCATGGTTAAAAAAATTATTCTTTGCGTTGGGACGCACTAATTTAGATTTGGCTTAGTAATATTTAAATAATAACTATAGAGTTAATAGAAATTCCAGTGTTTTTGCAAATACAGCTAATTTTTGTAAAATTAATGAATTTTAATCTCTTCGACTTGAATTTGTAATGATTGGAAAAATTCTATAAACTCGACAGGTTTACGAAATTATTGAAACTATTTCCAAAAGCTTTTGTGGTAAATGAAATATGAAAGTATTCAGTGTTAAATATGTAAAGTGTAATAATAAGTTACATGAAACCAAGGCGAATTCAGTACCAGTTGTTGTTATCCCAACTGCTGATTGCTTCTTCTAGATTATTTTCCATACAACGCGTGGTACTAAAATATGTCAGTTAATCGAAATCAATAAAAATTTTATTTTGACTTGACATTCTTCTGCACGGCGAATTAGTCGAATTCGCTTTGCCACAACCTGGTATGGATTCGCCTTGCATGAAAATAAGCCTTGTACAAGTAGAGTTTGATGTAATGATCCAGAAATTCGCCACCACCAACAAGCGATAAGGCAAGGCAGACTCTCCCATCTAGTAGCGTGACTCTTAATCCCTTCATGATATGGATTAAAAAATCTGAGGAGGTACTCAAATACATTAAAAGCCTCCACACACAGCAATAGACTGACTCAAAGGTCAAGAACGATGGATCAAAATAAAGATAGCAGTGCATCGAGGCGGGTTAGGGGGTTAGAATATACCCGCGGTAGTATGCCTGTCGTAAGAGGCGACTAATATACCAAATAGACAGGTTGCCAGCGCAATATATAGCTTCTCCAAAAACCCAATTGTCAACCTCACCTATCTGTGGCGAATCCTGTTTCATTTACAGCCGAGGCTCTGGCGACCCCGAACTCCTCATGGATGTAGGGGGTGGTAGGGCGGTATGGCCTAGAATGTCGCATGTGGTCATAACAAATCGTTCCCGAGATGGTCGGGCTTGGTACCGGATCTGCATTAGGCATGGGACCATCATCTCGATAACACTCCCCAAGGCCTTCGGGCAGTGTCCTTATAGCTACAACAACAACATCAACAACACCGAGGCCTTATAATAATGATAATAATAAATACAATTTAAGTTTGGCCAAGGTCACTTTCGATTCAGATTTAAATTTCATGTTTGACTGAGAAATCGATTTTGTCAGTATGAATTTTGGTTTCAATTTTGATTATGATTTCAGTTTTCGCTATGGTTTCCGTTTCTGCTCGGGTTTCGCTAATGACTTATTTTCTCCCTTATATTTCTGGTTTACCTATTTTGTTTCAATATCAGTCTTGGGTTTGACTCGAGTTCGGTCATTGTTTCAGTTCTCGTTTCTGACGGGGCTTGGCTTGGGTTTTGGTTCCACATCCGATCTGGGTTTGGTTATGGTTTCGCTCTGTTATGTGTTCGTGTTTCGATCCCGGTATCGGTCTAGGTTTCAGATTTGGTTCTGGTTTCAGTTATCCGTTTTAGCTTCTGCTTTCGTTTCTAGATTTAAATTCGGTTCCGAATTCGTTATGGCTCGGATCGGCCCAGTTTCGGTTACAGGCATGGTTCTGGCTTCAGTCTCAGTTTATTACCAATACTTTCTTCGACCTACATTCTTTTCCTTTCCTTTCCAATACGGATTGCCCAATACCTTGAAAAATATGTATCCATATTTTAAGATAGCTAGTCCGCTTTTCAGTCACTTCCACTACAAACTGCTAGCTAGAGCCTGATCAAAAATTAGACGGTTGTTGTTGTTGAAGCGATAAGGATACTCCCCGAAGCCCTTGGGGAGTGTTATCGATGTTGATGGTCCTTTGCCGGATGCAGATCCGGTACTTTCCAGTATCAAGCACCACCAAGGCACCAGCCCGACCATCTCGGGAACGATTTAGTATGACCACATTAAACCTTCCAGGCCATACCGCCCCCCTAGATCCATGAGGAACTTGGAGTCAACAGAGCCGCGCTGTTAAAGTAACATGATTCGCCACGGGTAGGTGAGGTTGACAATTGGGTTGGATAAGCTATATTTTGCGCTGGCAACACCTTGAAAGGGTTGCGCTACACAACCCCTCAATTTAGTATTTTAGTCGCCTCTTACGACAGGCGCCCTAACCCGCTGGGGAAAACGGTCATAAACCTTTGCACAACACAGTCCATATATACACATATACATATATATATACATTTTTTTCGATCCAAGAGTTGTTATATACAAGAACACGAGGTTGGCGATGAGCCGCTGTGGC
Organism: Eurosta solidaginis; assembly: GCF_040869045.1. Lineage (NCBI taxonomy): Eukaryota > Metazoa > Arthropoda > Insecta > Diptera > Tephritidae > Eurosta > Eurosta solidaginis. The sequence continues at coordinate 154,467 of NW_027137113.1, read as the reverse complement.
TCGGCTACTGGCGTTTTTCAGGTATTCCATAATGACTGTCAGAAAAAAAAGAAAGCCGAACATTCAGTTGCAGAAATAACTGAATACAGGAGCTTAGTCAAATACTGCGATATTACATTATACATTTTATGTTCTTGTTGTAACTGCAAAATTTGTCCCCAAAGACTTAGGGGAGTGTGCTGACTTACGCTTTTTAGGTGCATAAAATGCTTACTGTAAATACTTACAAATGTACGTCATTTTAAATTGAAATAAAGTATACTAACCTTTTCAATATATTGCAATTTATCCTCTTTTGCCATACTCATCCACTCTTTAGCGCCACGTTTAATTGTTTCCACAGCGGAGAGTCCTGTATTACGTTGACGAAAATCGCTCAAAAAATTCAAATATGGATTACGATGTATTGTTCCACTGGGACGTTGGCATTTGCCAATTTTCGTCTTGTGGATTGCAGTTTTGGAAACGCCTTTATTGGTTTTCGTAGTGGAGCGTGAAGTTAATGACGGTTTCATTATCTCCATTAATGACTATCGTTAAATTTTTTAATGGTTTAAAAAATTATTCTTTGCGTTGGGACGCACTAATTTGGCTTAGTAATATTTAAATAATAACTATAGAGTTAATAGAAATTCCAGTGTTTTTGCAAATACAGCTAATTTTTGTAAAATTAATGAATTTTAATCTTTTCGACTTGAATTTGTAATGATTGGAAAATTTCTATAAACTCGACAGGTTTACGAAATTATTGAAACTATTTCCAAAAGCTTTTGTGGTAAATGAAATATGAAAGTATTCAGTGTTAAATATGTAAAGTGTAATAATAAGTTACATGAAACCAAGGCGAATTCAGTACCAGTTGTTGTTATCCCAACTGCTGATTGCTTCTTCTAGATTATTTTCCATACAACGCGTGGTACTAAAATATGTCAGTTAATCGAAATCAATACAAATTTTCTTTTGACTTGACATTCTTCTGCACAGCGAATTAGTCGAATTCGCTTTGCCACCACCTGGTATGGATTCGCCTTGCATGAAAATAAGCCTTGTACAAGTAGAGTTTGATGTAATGATACAGAAATTCGCCACCACCAACAAGCGATAAGGCAAGGCAGATTCTCCCATCTAGTAGCGTGACTCTTAATCCCTTCATGATATGGATTAAAAAATCTGAGGAGGTACTCAAATACATTAAAAGCCTCCACACACAGCAATAGACTGACTGAAAGGTCAAGAACGATGGATCAAAATAAAGATAGCAGTGCATCGAGGCGGGTTAGGGGGTCAGAATATACCCGCGGTAGGTATGCCTGTCGTAAGAGGCGACTAATATACCAAATAGACAGTTGCCAGCGCAATATATAGCTTCTCCAAAAACCCAATTGTCAACCTCACCTATCTGTGGCGAATCCTGTTTCATTTACAGCCGAGGCTCTGGCGACCCCGAACTCCTCATGAATGTAGGGGGTGGTAGGGCGGTATGGCCTAGAATGTCGCATGTGGTCATAACAAATCGTTCCCGAGATGGTCGGGCTTGGTACGGGATCTGCATTAGACATGGGACCATCATCTCGATAACACTCCCCAAGGCCTTCGGGCAGTGTCCTTATAGCTACAACAACAACATCAACAACACCGAGGCCTTATAATAATGATAATAATAAATATAATTTAAGTTTGGCCAAGGTCACTTTCGATTCAGATTTAAATTTCATGTTTGACTGAGAAATCGATTTTGTCAGTATCAATTTTGGTTTCAACTTTGATTATGATTTCAGTTTTCGCTATGGTTTCCGTTTCTGCTCGGGTTTCGCTAATGACTTATTTTCTCCCTTATATTTCTGATTTACCTATTTTGTTTCAATATCAGTCTTGGGTTTGACTCGAGTTCGGTCATTGTTTCAGTTCTCGTTTCTGACGGGGCTTGGCTTGGGTTTTGGTTCCACATCCGATCTGGGTTTGGTTATGGTTTGGCTCTGTTATGTGTTCGTGTTTCGATCCCGGTATCGGTCTAGGTTTCAGATTTGGTTCTGGTTTCAGTTATCCGTTTTAGCTTCTGCTTTCGTTTCTAGATTTAAATTCGGTTCCGAATTCGTTATGGCTCGGATCGGCCCAGTTTCGGTTACAGGCATGGTTCTGGCTTCAGTCTCAGTTTATTACCAATACTTTCTTCGACCTACATTCTCTTCCTTTCCTTTCCAATACGGATTGCCCAATACCTTGAAAAATATGTATCCATATTTTAAGATAGCTAGTCCGCTTTTCAGTCACTTCCACTACAAACTGCTAGCTAGAGCCTGATCAAAAATTAGACGGTTGTTGTTGTTGAAGCGATAAGGATACTCCCCGAAGCCCTTGGGGAGTGTTATCGATGTTGATGGTCCTTTGTCGGATGCAGATCCGGTACTTTCCAGTATCAAGCACCACTAAGGCACCAGCCCGACCATCTCGGGAACGATTTAGTATGACCACATTAAACCTTCCAGGCCTACCGCCCCCCTAGATCCATGAGGAACTTGGAGTCTCCATAGCCGCGCTGTTAAAGTAACATGATTCGCCACGGGTAGGTGAGGTTGACAATTGGGTTGGATAAGCTATATTTTGCGCTGGCAACACCTTGAAAGGGTTGCGCTACACAACCCCTCAATTTAGTATTTTAGTCGCCTCTTACGACAGGCCCCCTAACCCGCTGGGGAAATCGGTCATAAACCTTTGCACAACACAGTCCATATATACACATATACATATATATATACATTTTTTTCGATCCAAGAGTTGTTATATACAAGAACACGAGGTTGGCGATGAGCCGCTGTGGCTCGGCTACTGGCGTTTTTCAGGTATTCCATAATGACTGTCAGAGAAAAAAAGAAAGCCGAACATTCAGTTGCAGAAATAACTGAATACAGGAGCTTAGTCAAATACTGCGATATTACATTATACATTTTATGTTGTTGTTGTAACTGCAAAATTTGTCCCCAAAGACTTAGGGGAGTGTGCTGACTTACGCTTTTTAGGTGCATAAAATGCTTACTGTAAATACTTACAAATGTACGTCATTTTAAATTGAAATAAAGTCTACTAACCTTTTCAATGTATTGCAATTTATCCTCTTTTGCCATACTCATCCACTCTTTAGCGCCACGTTTAATTGTTTCCACAGCGGAGAGTCCTGTATTACGTTGACGAAAATCGCTCAAAAAATTCAAATATGGATTACGATGTATTGTTCCACTGGGACGTTGGCATTTGCCAATTTTCGTCTTGTGGATTGCAGTTTTGGAAACGCCTTTATTGGTTTTCGTGGTGGAGCGTGAAGTTAATGACGGTTTCATTATCTCCATTAATGACTATCGTTAAATTTTTTAATGGTTAAAAAAATTATTCTTTGCGTTGGGACGCACTAATTTAGATTTGGCTTAGTAATATTTAAATAATAACTATAGAGTTAATAGAAATTCCAGTGTTTTTGCAAATACAGCTAATTTTTGTAAAATTAATGAATTTTAATCTTTTCGACTTGAATTTGTAATGATTGGAAAAATTCTATAAACTCGACAGGTTTACGAAATTATTGAAACTATTTCCAAAAGCTTTTGTGGTAAATGAAATATGAAAGTATTAAGTGTTAAATATGTAAAGTGTAATAATAAGTTACATGAAACCAAGGCGAATTCAGTACCAGTTGTTGTTATCCCAACTGCGGATTGCTTCTTCTAGATTATTTTCCATACAACGCGTGGTACTAAAATATGTCAGTTAATCGAAATCAATAAAAATTTTCTTTTGACTTGACATTCTTCTGCACGGCGAATTAGTCGAATTCGCTTTCCCACCACCTGGTATGGATTCGCCTTGCATGAAAATAAGCCTTGTACAAGTAGAGTTTGATGTAATGATCCAGAAATTCGCCACCACCAACAAGCGATAAGGCAAGGCAGACTCTCCCATCTAGTAGCGTGACTCTTAATCCCTTCATGATATGGATTAAAAAATCTGAGGAGGTACTCAAATACATTAAAAGCCTCCACACACAGCTATAGACTGACTGAAAGGTCAAGAACGATGGATCAAAATAAAGATAGCAGTGCATCGAGGCGGGTTAGGGGGTTAGAATATACCCGCGGTAGGTATGCCCGTCGTAAGAGGCGACTAATATACCAAATAGACAGGTTGCCAGCGTAATATATAGCTTCTTCAAAAACCCAATTGTCAACCTCACCTATCTGTGGCGAATCCTGTTTCATTTACAGCCGAGGCTCTGGCGACCCCGAACTCCTCATGGATGTAGGGGGTGGTAGGGCGGTATGGCCTAGAATGTCGCATGTGGTCATAACAAATCGTTCCCGAGATGGTCGGGCTTGGTACCGGATCTGCATTAGGCATGGGACCATCATCTCGATAACACTCCCCAAGGCCTTCGGGCAGTGTCCTTATAGCTACAACAACAACATCAACAACACCGAGGCCTTATAATAATGATAATAATAAATACAATTTAAGTTTGGCCAAGGTCACTTTCGATTCAGATTTAAATTTCATGTTTGACTGAGAAATCGATTTTGTCAGTATCAATTTTGGTTTCAACTTTGATTATGATTTCAGATTTCGCTATGGTTTCCGTTTCTGCTCGGGTTTCGCTAACGACTTATTTTCTCCCTTATATTTCTGATTTACCTATTTTGTTTCAATATCTGTCTTGGGTTTGACTCGAGTTCGGTCATTGTTTCAGTTCTCGTTTCTGACGGGGCTTGGCTTGGGTTTTGGTTCCACATCCGATCTGGGTTTGGTTATGGTTTCGCTCTGTTATGTGTTCGTGTTTCGATCCCGGTATCGGTCTAGGTTTCAGATTTGGTTCTGGTTTCAGTTATCCGTTTTAGCTTCTGCTTTCGTTTCTAGATTTAAATTCGGTTCCGAATTCGTTATGGCTCGGATCGGCCCAGTTCCGGTTACAGGCATGGTTCTGGCTCCAGTCTCAGTTTATTACCAATACTTTCTTCGACCTACATTCTTTTCCTTTCCTTTCCAATACGGATTGCCCAATACCTTGAAAAATATGTATTCATATTTTAAGATAGCTAGTCCGCTTTTCAGTCACTTCCACCACAAACTGCTAGCTAGAGCCTGATCAAAAATTAGACGGTTGTTGTTGTTGAAGCGATAAGGATACTCCCCGAAGCCCTTGGGGAGTGTTATCGATGTTGATGGTCCTTTGCCGGATGCAGATCCGGTACTTTCCAGTATCAAGCACCACTAAGGCACCAGCCCGACCATCTCGGGAACGATTTAGTATGACCACATTAAACCTTCCAGGCCATACCGCCCCCCTAGATCCATGAGGAACTTGGAGTCTCCAGAGTCGCGCTGTTAAAGTAACATGATTCGCCACGGGTAGGTGAGGTTGACAATTGGGTTGGATAAGCTATATTTTGCGCTGGCAACACCTTGAAAGGGTTGCGCTATACAACCCCTCAATTTAGTATTTTAGTCGCCTCTTACGACAGGCCCCCTAACCCGCTGGGGAAAACGGTCATAAACCTTTGCACAACACAGTCCATATATACACATATACATATATATATACATTTTTTTCGATCCAAGAGTTGTTATATACAAGAACACGAGGTTGGCGATGAGCCGCTGTGGCTCGGCTACTGGCGTTTTTCAGGTATTCCATAATGACTGTCAGAGAAAAAAAGAAAGCCGAACATTCAGTTACAGAAATAACTGAATACAGGAGCTTAGTCAAATACTGCGATATTACATTATACATTTTATGTTGTTGTTGTAACTGCAAAATTTGTCCCCAAAGACTTAGGGGAGTGTGCTGACTTACGCTTTTTAGGTGCATAAAATGCTTACTGTAAATACTTACAAATGTACGTCATTTTAAATTCAAATAAAGTCTACTAACCTTTTCAATGTATTGCAATTTATCCTCTTTTGCCATACTCATCCACTCTTTAGCGCCACGTTTAATTGTTTCCACAGCGGAGAGTCCTGTATTACGTTGACGAAAATCGCTCACAAAATTCAAATATGGATTACGATGTATTGTTCCACTGGGATGTTGGCATTTGCCAATTTTCGTCTTGTGGATTGCAGTTTTGGAAACGCCTTTATTGGTTTTCGTGGTGGAGCGTGAAGTTAATGACGGTTTCATTATCTCCATTAATGACTATCGTTAAATTTTTTAATGGTTGAAAAAATTATTCTTTGCGTTGGGACGCACTAATTTAGATTTGGCTTAGTAATATTTAAATAATAACTATAGAGTTAATAGAAATTCCAGTGTTTTTGCAAATACAGCTAATTTTTGTAAAATTAATGAATTTTAATCTTTTCGACTTGAATTTGTAATGATTGGAAAAATTCTATAAACTCGACAGGTTTACGAAATTATTGAAACTATTTCCAAAAGCTTTTGTGGTAAATGAAATATGAAAGTATTCAGTGTTAAATATGTAAAGTGTAATAATAAGTTACATGAAACCAAGGCGAATTCAGTACCAGTTGTTGTTATCCCAACTGCTGATTGCTTCTTCTAGATTATTTTCCATACAACGCGTGGTATAAAATATGTCAGTTAATTGAAATCAATAAAAATTTTCTTTTGACTTGACATTCTTCTGCACGGCGAATTAATCGAATTCGCTTTGCCACCACCTGGTATGGATTCGCCTTGCATGAAAATAAGCCTTGTACAAGTAGAGTTTGATGTAATGATCCAGAAATTCGCCACCACCAACAAGCGATAAGGCTCCCATAGTCTATAACAAAGGAACCGATAACATTTAACCAAGGTGAATTCATACGAGGTGGTGGCAAAGCGAAGTCAACCCAATTGCAAGGAGAAGCAATCAGCTGATGGGAAACTATCAAGAAGAAGCAATCAGCTGAAGGGATAACAATACCTGGTACTGAATTCGCCTTTCTTTTAATCACGAAAATCGTCAAATTCGTCAAATTCAAAAAACTTTATTTTTGGTGCGATTTGTTAGAAAAGTCTAGGGACCGATGGAAGATGGAAAGAGAGGAAGAGAGAAAGTAATAGATGGGAGAATATAGAAAGAGGAGAGCAAGGAACGTAGAAAAACTTATATGACATGCATTGTAAATTTTCTTTTGACTTGACATTAGTCTGCACAACGAATTACATAGGTTGATTTCGCTTTGCCATAAGCTGGTATGGACTCGCCTTGGAGTGCGCAAAAAGCAGAAAGAGATAAAGTGAGCGAAAAGTATGTGAAAAAGTGGTAGAGAAAGTGGAAGAGAAGGGAGAGATAAAGTGATAGCGTATTCCTAAAGTTTAAAATGTTGAACCAAAGATTGTGTACGATGGCGAAGCTTTGTAGCTACAACAAGTAAGGAAGGTTAAGTTCGGGTGTAACCGAACATTACATACTCATTTGAGAGCTATGGTGACAACATAAGGGAAAATAACCATGTAGGAAAATGAACCGAGGGAAACCCTGGAATGTGTTTATATGACAAGTGTATCAAATGAAAGGCATTATAAAGTATTTTATGAGGGAGTGTGCCATAGTTCTATAGGTGGACGCCATTTAGGGATATAGCTACAAAGGTGGACCAGGGGTGACCCTAGAATTTGTATGTACAATATGGGCATCAAACGAATGGTGTTAATGAGTATTTTAGAAGGGAGTGGGCCTTAGTTCTATAAGTGGATGCCGTATCGCCATAAAGGTGGACCAGGGGTGACTCTAGAATGTGTTTTCACGATATGGGTATCAAATTAAAGGTATTAATGAGGGTTTTAAAAGGGAGTGGTGGTTGTTGTATAGGTGGTCGCCTTTTCGAGATATCGCCATAAAGGTGAACCAGGGGTGACTCTAGAATGCGTTTGTACGATATGGGTATCAAATGAAAGATGTTAATGAGTATTCTAAAAAGGAGTAATCATTAGTTCCATAGGTGGACGCCGTTTCGAGATATCGCCATAAAGGTGGACCAGGGGTGACCCTAGAATTTGTTTGTACAATATGGGTATCAAAGGAAAGGTTTTAATGAGTATTTTAAAATGGGGTAATCCTTAGTTCCATAGGTGGACACCGTTTCGAGATATCGCCATAAAGGTGGGCCAGGGGTGACTCTAGAATTCGTTTGTGCAATATGGGTATCAAACGAAAGGAGTTAATGAGTATTTTAAAACGGAGTGGGCCTTAGTTCTATAGGTGGACGCCTTTTCGAGGTATCGCAATAAAGGTGAACCAGGGGTGACTCTAGATGTTTAGGCCACCAGCCTAAATATTTCGGACCACCCTAACACGCACATTAGTTTTTATTATTATTACCGGTAACGGCTAACACCAGCCGAAAGCTAACTTTGAAGGGGAAAAACTCTTGGTCTGCCTTTTCTATTTTGGAACGTCAACGAGCCAGCAGCTATCTCACAGGTGAGTTATCATATTACGTATCTTTTCATAGGTTGTGCATATAATTACGCTATAATCGCACCTTGCTATTGTGATTCTTCTTAATAATTGCGATTTTTTAACATTAGAATTTGCACTTGGCAATTGTCTGGCAATCAGCCACCAATATTTCTATTTTTGAATTGTAATCTATCCAACAATTTGCGGTCGTCATATTACTAACATTTGCCGTGCACGAATGTGTAATTAACAATTTAAGAACTTTGAATTCGAATTAGTTTGTGAAGCAATTCCCTTTTTGATGATAAATAAAGCTGAGAATTTATATTGTTTATAACGTGAATACATTTGTTGTTACTCGCCCTAATTCTTTTCTTTGCCTTCTTTTTATTTGCGACACACACGCCCGACTTCCCCGGGTCCACACTGCCCCGCAAAACATTGGTCCTTACGCGCCTAGAAAATCAAAAATTTGAAGACAACACAGAATCAGCGCAGCAGAATAATTGAAAAGTATTAGCAAATTTATAAAAGTGTTAATTTGGAAAAAGTAATCAGCGAAACAAAACCAACTAGCACAACATTTTGGCAACTCGCTATCACACAACACACATACTGCCATAAAATCATCACACACAGTCTATTGACGTCGAGATCACATCATCATACAGTCCATTATCACTCATACAGTCCACTAATATCATCGTCACGACATCACATACAATCTTATCATCATCATACTCATCAGTCAAAGTCCATCATCATCACAGTTTGTCATCACTCTACAGTCCATCACATCAACACATCGCTGCCCATCGATCAACTAAAAACACAAGGTACGTGGTTGCTTGGTTGCACAAAACATTTTTTTATTTGCGTGATTTACGCACGGAAAGTGCATTCCGTGTTAGACAAAAAAGGCAAAGCAAGTGAAATTGTTAGAATTCGTGGTTATAAACACACCAATCGCCTTTTGACGATCGGGTAATTCCCCCCACCAGTGGTAAGGGTTACTCGACACCGCTCAAGGCAGACAGTCAGTGAATTTTTTTTTAGTTTTTTTTCACACTCATCACTGCACTGTGTTGTACCCCCTCATCGTCACATACATTGACAAACTTCCTAGTCAGGAACCATAATTACACTTGGTTGATAGCCGTAGCTTGTCTATCACGGAATTCACTTTAGTAATCAGTTTGCGAGCTGAAATATTACCAAAAGCCAAAAAAGTATCACTACGTTGGGTGGCTAGTGGCTTGATCACACAATTTATACTGAGTTTTATATTATATAGCTGTATCTTTATCACTTTTTTTTCTTAATAAATACTTTAAATCGTAATTTTCACAGTAAGTTGGATAAACAAATTTATTTTTTATATTGGGAAAGATCCCTGGTTGGCTACTCGGGAATACTTGGCGTTCACTTTCACTTTGTATACACATTTAATCCTCGTCAGGATTTCTATCTGTGTTTCACATTAAATCCTCATTGGGATTTTCTATCTGTGTTTCACATTAAATCCTCATTGGGATTTTTTTATCTGTGGTTCACATTTTACACTATATCCACATTGGGATTACCATCTGCGTTTTTAATTTTTTTTAAACACGCTAAGTTTTCAAAATATTTCTATCTGTGTCCAACACACCTGTTAAGACACATTAAATATTTGCAGACGATTCTCTTCTCTGCATTGCATATCACTGTAGACACATTAAATCCTTTCAGGACTTCTATCCGTGCTTAATATCACTTCGCACCGACTAGAACCTTTCAGGATTTCTATCTGTGCTGCATATCACTACATTTATATCACTTTATACACACTAAATCCTCGTCAGGATTTCTATCTGTGTTTATTTCCATATCACTGCATACACATTAAATCCTTGTCAGGATTTCTATCTGTGCTGCATATCACTACATTTATATCACTTTATACACACTAAATCCTCGTCAGGATTTCTATCTGTGTTTATTTCCATATCACTGCATACACATTAAATCCTCGTCAGGATTTCTATCTGTGCTGCATATCACTACATTTATATCATTTTATACACACTAAATCCTCGTCAGGATTTCTATTTGTGTTTATTTCCATATCACTGCATACACATTAAATCCTCGTCAGGATTTCTATCTGTGGCTTGCACAATCCTCGTGAGGATTTCTATAAGTGGTTCATATCACCGGCCACATTACATACACGGCATAATTTACATTTGATTAAATTTTTGCTTAGCACTATTCACATAAGATTGCTATCTGTGTTAACACATTCAATCAGAATTCGTGTGTTCCTAAAGCTTTTACTTATATAGCGCAATCACAGCAAAAACGAAAACACTCTTATAATTTTTTGTTGTGGTTGCATTTACACCAAACCCACTAAGTCGTTTACCTCCGAGCTCGACACCTTCAAAGAGACAAAATATTCAAATTAATAAAATCAATGGAGACTTATATTAGATTGGCTGATTCCATAGTGGAGTTTGAACAAGAGTTCAACTCCACCCCGGCCGAATCCCGGAACAAGCACACCCTTGCACTACTGCAAGAGGAGCTAAGGGCACTATGGAAGAAGACCAAGTCCACATATGAAAGTCTTCTCGGCAATTCTGAACTCTCCAAAGACGAGCTCAGCTCATTAAGAAAGAAAAATAAAAGTTGCTTTGCATGCTACCTGCAATGCATGTCTGCTGTGGCGGCTGAAGCCGAAGCTATCACCCCACAGCCGGCGAAAGATGAAGCAAATGAGGAAGACTCCTCGCGCCGTGGACATAAAATGCGGCTGCCGCCTTGTGACACCATGTATTTAAAGGCGACTACCTCTCCTGGCCAGCTTTTCGAGATATGTTCACGGCGATATACATCCACAATACCGATCTGAAAGATGTCGAGAAATTATACTATTTGAAGCAAAAAACGCAAGGGGAGGCAAAAGATATAGTGGGCAGGTGCTCATTAACAAACGAGGGTTTTGCAACCGCCTGGAAGAATCTAAGCGACAGGTACGAAAATAAACGTATCCTCGTCAACACACAATTAAAACTTTTATTTAATCTGACGGCAGTCGAGCAGGAGTGTGGAACATCAATTAAAAAATTGCACGTGAGATCAACAATTGCATTTCTGCGCTACAATGTCATAATATTGACATCACAAATTGGGACGCAATCATAACTTACTTATGCTCCACAAAACTCCCTGAATCTACATTGCCTCTTTGGGAACAGACCGTAGAACGGAAGACAGATATCCCGAAATGGGAGGATATGGACAAATTCCTGTCCAATCGCTTCCAGACATTGGAGACGGTTTCCGATCTGAGGGGTAATAAAACAACAAAAACACCCAAAAGTCAGAGTTCGAATTCTAGGGAAAATTCTACGGAACTTGGGGTTTACCAAGCAAGCGTACCAAAGTCGGCATGTAAGATGTGCAACAGTACGGAGCACAAATTACGAAATTGCCAAAAATTCCGTAGGTTGTCCACGTCAGGCAAAATCGAATTTATCAAAAACAATAGTTATTGTCTGAATTGTCTGTCGGGTGGACACACCGTGACACGATGCACTAGCCAATTCAATTGCAGCACGTGCCACGCAAGGCACAACACCTTGCTCCATCTTCCGACAGCACAACCAAAGACAACTCCTCAAAGGTGGACTCAAAACGCCACCGACAATTCACCTTCAACCTCACAGCAGGCTGGGCAAGGATGGAGTCTGAAAAAAGACAAGATAATACTAATAACGTCTCTTCGTGTCATGCTAACACCACTAAAGGGGTGTTATTAGGAACAGCGCGGGTTCATATAATGTACAACGGGGTGAAATTTTCCGCCAGAGCGCTGATAGACTCTGGGTCCGAATGCTCTTTCATAACTGAAAGACTAAAGAAGCGAATAAACCTTCCGTCCAAACGTTTGCATGTGCAGGTGTCAGGAATAAATAATACACCATCTGCACAGGTAAAGGAATCATGCTCAATTAACTTAGGTTCGCTTACAGACCCCTTAGTAAGCATCCATACAGTGGCCCTAGTCCTGCCTCAATTAACAGGGGACCTTCCGACTTGCCAAGTGAGCGCAACGACTCGGCAAGCATTCCCTGATCTGATTCTGGCGGATAAGAGGTTCTTCATTAATGAACCAGTCGACCTCATACTTGGAGGCGATATTTATCCCCAGATCATACTAAACGGTATACGGAAGAACGTCCTAAATACGCTTCTCGTCCAAGAAACCGTCTTCGGTTGGATTTTAACCGGTCGTGCAGATGCACCTCACCCAACCAATACACGAGTATCCTTTTTCAATGAAATTAGCCTAGACAAGCAGCTAGCCGCTTTCTGGGAACTTGAAAACGTACCTACAAAAAAGGCACTGACCGAAGATAATGCCTATTGCGAGGCACTATATAAAAACACAACGGAAAGGAATTCAGATGGAAGATATACTGTCGCCCTTCCATTCAAACAAAGCTTCCCAAAAACCGTCTGTTTGGGCCCATCTCTCAAGAGCGTCTGCTCTCAGTTCTATCGGAACGAGACGCGCCTAGCCAAGACCCCGGCCCTACAGATGGAATACAATAGGGTACTGACAGAATATGTCACGTTAGGGCACATGACTAAGGTGCACACCGTAGTACCACCACAATCAACTGATTGCTATTTCTTACCGCATCATGCGGTGATCAAAGAAGAAAGCACAACGACTAAAGTAAGGGTCGTATTCAACGCGTCGTGCCCGACATCCAATGGCATAAGCCTGAACGATGTTCTACACACCGGCCCAGTACTGCAATCCGACTTAACAATACTGCTCCTCCGATGGAGATTCTACAAGTACGTCTTCAATAGCGACATTGAGAAGATGTACAGACAAATTTGGGTAAAGGAAAATCAAACCCAATACCAAAGAATAGTTTTTCGACTCCAAGCAGAGGACCCTGTCAGCGTGTTTGAGCTCAACACGGTAACTTTTGGGGTAAACTGTGCCCCCTATCTAGCGATCAGAACCCTACATGAACTTGCTGATGACGTCGAGGCGTCTCTGCCAACCGCAGCGCATATCTTGCGAAACAGTATGTACGTCGATGACGTCCTTGCAGGGGGACATAGCATCGAAGCAGCAATCGCGGCCCGCGATGAAATCACAGCTGCATTAAAGTCAGCAGGATTCCCTCTGCGAAAGTGGACATCTAACTGCAGTAGGATACTACAGGGCATACCCAAACCTCACAGGCTTACGGAAGACTTTCTGGAATTCGAGGACGCGAGCATGGTAAAAACCCTAGGCATCCGTTGGAACGCGCATTCCGACTATTTCTATTTCACAGCGAAACCAATCGAAAACCAAGACATCTTAACAAAAAGGGCGATCCTATCGGCCATCGCCAAACTCTTCGACCCCTTAGGCTGGCTTGCTCCAGTTATCATCGTAGCTAAGATATTAATGCAGAACATTTGGCTGGAGGGGACGGATTGGGATGAACCGGTATCCACAATCACTTTAGATCGGTGGCAAACCTTTATGCAGGAGTACCCCGCCATTAACCGGATTCGTATACCTCGGTGGGTGCACTTCACCCCAACCAACGATATAGAAATTCACGGCTTCTGTGACGCGTCCGAAAAAGCCTACGGGGCTACGGTTTACGTGTGAGCTAAGATCAACGATAGGGCATACGTTAGTCTACTCATGGCGAAAACGAGGATGGCACCAGTAAAAACAATTTCACTACCAAGATTGGAGTTATGCGGTGCCGTCTTGCTGGCTGAAACTTTGGAAAATGTGATGGAGAACCTGAACTTAGGCACATTTAACATGCACCTATGGACAGATATTGACAGATGGATATTCTTGATCGGTTTTCCGATCTATCAAGAGCGTTGCGGGTTATCTCCTACATTATACGATTCTCGAATAGAACACGTCCAAAAACTAAAATGTCCTTTAAGGCAGAGTCTCACCAGATCTCGCCCGACGAAATCAAGGCTACGACTAGCCGCCTCATAAGGATATCCCAAACCAACCACTATGCCGAAGAAATAAGCTCTCTGAGAACTAGGAAACCCATCGCGACCAAAAGCGAGATTCTCTCTTTAAACCCCTTTATCGACGAAGATAATGTCCTTCGGGTGGGGGGTCGCCTCAACGCATCCAGGGACGTTCCCGTCGACGAGCGTCACCCGATAATCCTCCCTTACGCCTGCCGACTCACCCGTCTCCTGGTCCAGTTTGTCCACACCATTTCCATACATGGCGGAAACCAACTAATGCTGCGGCTCCTACGCACGCAGTATTGGATACCTCGGGTCAAAAACATGATCCGATCCATCATACACAACTGCAAGGCCTGTACGCTATTTCGCAAACGTTCCCCGACGCAACTCATGGGAACCCTCCCTGCGGAACGCACTACCTTTAGCAGGGCATTTACCAACACCGGGGTGGATTTCGCAGGACCGTTTGACATAAAGTCTTACAGCGGACGAGGATGCCGCATGTCTAAGGGTTACGTCTGTCTATTCGTCTGCTTTGCGACTAAGGCGATCCACTTAGAGGCGACTAGCGACCTCAGCACCGCCGCGTTTCTAGCAGCATTTAGTCGGTTTGTCTCCAGACGAGGATGCCCGAAAAACCTCTATTCCGACAACGGAACGAACTTTGTCGGTGCGTCGAGGGCTCTCCGCTCAGAGGTCAAGGCATTCCTCGTTGATGCGCGCAACCAAACCCTCTCTAAATATGCCCACCAAACCATTACATGGCATTTCATACCAGCAGCTGCTCCTCATATGGGCGGACTGTGGGAAGCGGGAGTCAAGAGTTTCAAAACCCATTTCAAAAAGATCGCATTGGATCATAAATTTACTCTAGAGGAGTTTAGCACCCTCCTGTGTAGGATTGAATCCTGTCTCAACTCCCGACCCCTAAGCCTCTCTTCCAATGACCCGTCCAACCTGGAGCCACTCACCCCCGGGCACTTCCTCGTCGGGGGCCACCTACTAGCGCCACCCGAGATTGACGTCAGCGAGAATCGCGCTTCACTCGTCAATCGATGGGAAAAACTTAAGGCGCTGCATCAAACCTTCTGCAAGCGGTGGAAAACGGAGTACCTCACCGAACTGCAGAAGCGCGTTAAGTGGAAGCATCCACAATCGAATCTCAAACAGGGGGACTTAGTCGTCATTAAAGAGGACAATCTGCCCCCCAACGAATGGAGACTAGGTCGGATAGCCAACCTCCATTATGGCCCCGATAACCGAGTTCGAGTCGTCGAACTTGATACGGCAAGAGGACAAACCACCCGACCAATCACGAAATTGGTCCTACTACCACCCTCCAGTGAGGGTGAGGGAGACTTGTAACTCCCAACCGTTATAACCAACGTATAACCCAGCTCTCGTTCACCCTGAACGAGGCCTACAACCCGCTTACCCCAGCTCTCGTTCATCCCGAACGAAGACAACAACCCACTTAAACCCGCTCTCGTTCACCCCGAACTAGGCCAACAGAACCCTACCGCAGATCCGCTATCTGTTGAGAGCTATGGTGACAACATAAGGGAAAATAACCATGTAGGAAAATGAACCGAGGGAAACCCTGGAATGTGTTTATATGACAAGTGTATCAAATGAAAGGCATTAAAAAGTATTTTATGAGGGAGTGTGCCATAGTTCTATAGGTGGACGCCATTTAGGGATATAGCCACAAAGGTGGACCAGGGGTGACCCTAGAATTTGTATGTACAATATGGGCATCAAACGAATGGTGTTAATGAGTATTTTAGAAGGGAGTGGGCCTTAGTTCTATAAGTGGATGCCGTATCGCCATAAAGGTGGACCAGGGGTGACTCTAGAATGTGTTTTCATGATATGGGTATCAAATTAAAGGTATTAATGAGGGTTTTAAAAGGGAGTGGTGGTTGTTGTATAGGTGGTCGCCTTTTCGAGATATCGCCATAAAGGTGAACCAGGGGTGACTCTAGAATGCGTTTGTACGATATGGGTATCAAATGAAAGATGTTAATGAGTATTCTAAAAAGGAGTAATCATTAGTTCCATAGGTGGACGCCGTTTCGAGATATCGCCATAAAGGTGGACCAGGGGTGACCCTAGAATTTGTTTGTACAATATGGGTATCAAAGGAAAGGTTTTAATGAGTATTTTAAAATGGAGTAATCCTTAGTTCCATAGGTGGACACCGTTTCGAGATATCGCCATAAAGGTGGGCCAGGGGTGACTCTAGAATTCGTTTGTGCAATATGGGTATCAAACGAAAGGAGTTAATGAGTATTTTAAAACGGAGTGGGCCTTAGTTCTATAGGTGTACGCCTTTTCGAGGTATCGCAATAAAGGTGAACCAGGGGTGACTCTAGATGTTTAGGCCACCAGCCTAAATATTTCGGACCACCCTAACACGCACATTAGTTTTTATTATTATTACCGGTAACGGCTAACACCAGCCGAAAGCTAACTTTGAAGGGGAAAAACTCAACGAAAGTTAGCTATCGGCGGGTGCCGCGGACTTGTTCGCGGTCTTGGTCTGCCTTTTCTATTTTGGAACGTCAACGAGCCAGCAGCTATCTCACAGGTGAGTTATCATATTACGTATCTTTTCATAGGTTGTGCATATAATTACGCTATAATCGCACCTTGCTATTGTGATTCTTCTTAATAATTGCGATTTTTTAACATTAGAATTTGCACTTGGCAATTGTCTGGCAATCAGCCACCAATATTTCTATTTTTGAATTGTAATCTATCCAACAATTTGCGGTCGTCATATTACTAACATTTGCCGTGCACGAATGTGTAATTAACAATTTAAGAACTTTGAATTCGAATTAGTTTGTGAAGCAATTCCCTTTTTGATGATAAATAAAGCTGAGAATTTATATTGTTTATAACGTGAATACATTTGTTGTTACTCGCCCTAATTCTTTTCTTTGCTTTCTTTTTATTTGCGACACACACGCCCGACTTCCCCGGGTCCACACTGCCCCGCAAAACATTGGTCCTTACGCGCCGAGAAAATCAAAAATTTGAAGACAACACAGAATCAGCGCAGCAGAATAATTGAAAAATATTAGCAAATTTATAAAAGTGTTAATTTGGAAAAAGTAATCAGCGAAACAAAACCAACTAGCACAACATTTTGGCAACTCGCTATCACACAACACACATACTGCCATAAAATCATCACACACAGTCTATTGACGTCGAGATCACATCATCATACAGTCCATTATCACTCATACAGTCCACTAATATCATCGTCACGACATCACATACAATCTTATCATCATCATACTCATCAGTCAAAGTCCATCATCATCACAGTTTGTCATCACTCTACAGTCCATCACATCAACACATCGCTGCCCATCGATCAACTAAAAACACAAGGTACGTGGTTGCTTGGTTGCACAAAACATTTTTTTATTTGCGTGATTTACGCACGGAAAGTGCATTCCGTGTTAGACAAAAAAGGCAAAGCAAGTGAAATTGTTAGAATTCGTGGTTATAAACACACCAATCGCCTTTTGACGATCGGGTAATTCCCCCCACCAGTGGTAAGGGTTACTCGACACCGCTCAAGGCAGACAGTCAGTGAATTTTTTTTTAGTTTTTTTTCACACTCATCACTGCACTGTGTTGTACCCCCTCATCGTCACATACATTGACAAACTTCCTAGTCAGGAACCATAATTACACTTGGTTGATAGCCGTAGCTTGTCTATCACGGAATTCACTTTAGTAATCAGTTTGCGAGCTGAAATATTACCAAAAGCCAAAAAAGTATCACTACGTTGGGTGGCTAGTGGCTTGATCACACAATTTATACTGAGTTTTATATTATATAGCTGTATCTTTATCACTTTTTTTTCTTAATAAATACTTTAAATCGTAATTTTCCACAGTAAGTTGGATAAACAAATTTATTTTTTATATTGGGAAAGATCCCTGGTTGGCTACTCGGGAATACTTGGCGTTCACTTTCACTTTGTATACACATTTAATCCTCGTCAGGATTTCTATCTGTGTTTCACATTAAATCCTCATTGGGATTTTCTATCTGTGTTTCACATTAAATCCTCATTGAGATTTTTTTATCTGTGGTTCACATTTTACACTATATCCACATTGGGATTACCATCTGCGTTTTTAATTTTTTTTAAACACGCTAAGTTTTCAAAATATTTCTATCTGTGTCCAACACACCTGTTAAGACACATTAAATATTTGCAGACGATTCTCTTCTCTGCATTGCATATCACTGTAGACACATTAAATCCTTTCAGGACTTCTATCCGTGCTTAATATCACTTCGCACCGACTAGAACCTTTCAGGATTTCTATCTGTGCTGCATATCACTACATTTATATCACTTTATACACACTAAATCCTCGTCAGGATTTCTATCTGTGTTTATTTCCATATCACTGCATACACATTAAATCCTCGTCAGGATTTCTATCTGTGCTGCATATCACTACATTTATATCACTTTATACACACTAAATCCTCGTCAGGATTTCTATCTGTGTTTATTTCCATATCACTGCATACACATTAAATCCTCGTCAGGATTTCTATCTGTGCTGCATATCACTACATTTATATCATTTTATACACACTAAATCCTCGTCAGGATTTCTATTTGTGTTTATTTCCATATCACTGCATACACATTAAATCCTCGTCAGGATTTCTATCTGTGGCTTGCACAATCCTCGTGAGGATTTCTATAAGTGGTTCATATCACCGGCCACATTACATACACGGCATAATTTACATTTGATTAAATTTTTGCTTAGCACTATTCACATAAGATTGCTATCTGTGTTAACACATTCAATCAGAATTCGTGTGTTCCTAAAGCTTTTACTTATATAGCGCAATCACAGCAAAAACGAAAACACTCTTATAATTTTTTGTTGTGGTTGCATTTACACCAAACCCACTAAGTCGTTTACCTCCGAGCTCGACACCTTCAAAGAGACAAAATATTCAAATTAATAAAATCAATGGAGACTTATATTAGATTGGCTGATTCCATAGTGGAGTTTGAACAAGAGTTCAACTCCACCCCGGCCGAATCCCGGAACAAGCACACCCTTGCACTACTGCAAGAGGAGCTAAGGGCACTATGGAAGAAGACCAAGTCCACATATGAAAGTCTTCTCGGCAATTCTGAACTCTCCAAAGACGAGCTCAGCTCATTAAGAAAGAAAAATAAAAGTTGCTTTGCATGCTACCTGCAATGCATGTCTGCTGTGGCGGCTGAAGCCGAAGCTATCACCCCACAGCCGGCGAAAGATGAAGCAAATGAGGAAGACTCCTCGCGCCGTGGACATAAAATGCGGCTGCCGCCTTGTGACACCATGTATTTAAAGGCGACTACCTCTCCTGGCCAGCTTTTCGAGATATGTTCACGGCGATATACATCCACAATACCGATCTGAAAGATGTCGAGAAATTATACTATTTGAAGCAAAAAACGCAAGGGGAGGCAAAAGAAATAGTGGGCAGGTGCTCATTAACAAACGAGGGTTTTGCAACCGCCTGGAAGAATCTAAGCGACAGGTACGAAAATAAACGTATCCTCGTCAACACACAATTAAAACTTTTATTTAATCTGACGGCAGTCGAGCAGGAGTGTGGAACATCAATTAAAAAATTGCAACGTGAGATCAACAATTGCATTTCTGCGCTACAATGTCATAATATTGACATCACAAATTGGGACGCAATCATAACTTACTTATGCTCCACAAAACTCCCTGAATCTACATTGCCTCTTTGGGAACAGACCGTAGAACGGAAGACAGATATCCCGAAATGGGAGGATATGGACAAATTCCTGTCCAATCGCTTCCAGACATTGGAGACGGTTTCCGATCTGAGGGGTAATAAAACAACAAAAACACCCAAAAGTCAGAGTTCGAATTCTAGGGAAAATTCTACGGAACTTGGGGTTTACCAAGCAAGCGTACCAAAGTCGGCATGTAAGATGTGCAACAGTACGGAGCACAAATTACGAAATTGCCAAAAATTCCGTAGGTTGTCCACGTCAGGCAAAATCGAATTTATCAAAAACAATAGTTATTGTCTGAATTGTCTGTCGGGTGGACACACCGTGACACGATGCACTAGCCAATTCAATTGCAGCACGTGCCACGCAAGGCACAACACCTTGCTCCATCTTCCGACAGCACAACCAAAGACAACTCCTCAAAGGTGGACTCAAAACGCCACCGACAATTCACCTTCAACCTCACAGCAGGCTGGGCAAGGATGGAGTCTGAAAAAAGACAAGATAATACTAATAACGTCTCTTCGTGTCATGCTAACACCACTAAAGGGGTGTTATTAGGAACAGCGCGGGTTCATATAATGTACAACGGGGTGAAATTTTCCGCCAGAGCGCTGATAGACTCTGGGTCCGAATGCTCTTTCATAACTGAAAGACTAAAGAAGCGAATAAACCTTCCGTCCAAACGTTTGCATGTGCAGGTGTCAGGAATAAATAATACACCATCTGCACAGGTAAAGGAATCATGCTCAATTAACTTAGGTTCGCTTACAGACCCCTTAGTAAGCATCCATACAGTGGCCCTAGTCCTGCCTCAATTAACAGGGGACCTTCCGACTTGCCAAGTGAGCGCAACGACTCGGCAAGCATTCCCTGATCTGATTCTGGCGGATAAGAGGTTCTTCATTAATGAACCAGTCGACCTCATACTT
Source organism: Eurosta solidaginis (assembly GCF_040869045.1). Classification (NCBI taxonomy): domain Eukaryota; kingdom Metazoa; phylum Arthropoda; class Insecta; order Diptera; family Tephritidae; genus Eurosta; species Eurosta solidaginis. The sequence goes on along the minus strand of NW_027137113.1, from coordinate 133,308 downwards.
GGAGGCGATATTTATCCCCAGATCATACTAAACGGTATACGGAAGAACGTCCTAAATACGCTTCTCGTCCAAGAAACCGTCTTCGGTTGGATTTTAACCGGTCGTGCAGATGCACCTCACCCAACCAATACACGAGTATCCTTTTTCAATGAAATTAGCCTAGACAAGCAGCTAGCCGCTTTCTGGGAACTTGAAAACGTACCTACAAAAAAGGCACTGACCGAAGATAATGCCTATTGCGAGGCACTATATAAAAACACAACGGAAAGGAATTCAGATGGAAGATATACTGTCGCCCTTCCATTCAAACAAAGCTTCCCAAAAACCGTCTGTTTGGGCCCATCTCTCAAGAGCGTCTGCTCTCAGTTCTATCGGAACGAGACGCGCCTAGCCAAGACCCCGGCCCTACAGATGGAATACAATAGGGTACTGACAGAATATGTCACGTTAGGGCACATGACTAAGGTGCACACCGTAGTACCACCACAATCAACTGATTGCTATTTCTTACCGCATCATGCGGTGATCAAAGAAGAAAGCACAACGACTAAAGTAAGGGTCGTATTCAACGCGTCGTGCCCGACATCCAATGGCATAAGCCTGAACGATGTTCTACACACCGGCCCAGTACTGCAATCCGACTTAACAATACTGCTCCTCCGATGGAGATTCTACAAGTACGTCTTCAATAGCGACATTGAGAAGATGTACAGGCAAATTTGGGTAAAGGAAAATCAAACCCAATACCAAAGAATAGTTTTTCGACTCCAAGCAGAGGACCCTGTCAGCGTGTTTGAGCTCAACACGGTAACTTTTGGGGTAAACTGTGCCCCCTATCTAGCGATCAGAACCCTACATGAACTTGCTGATGACGTCGAGGCGTCTCTGCCAACCGCAGCGCATATCTTGCGAAACAGTATGTACGTCGATGACGTCCTTGCAGGGGGACATAGCATCGAAGCAGCAATCGCGGCCCGCGATGAAATCACAGCTGCATTAAAGTCAGCAGGATTCCCTCTGCGAAAGTGGACATCTAACTGCAGTAGGATACTACAGGGCATACCCAAACCTCACAGGCTTACGGAAGACTTTCTGGAATTCGAGGACGCGAGCATGGTAAAAACCCTAGGCATCCGTTGGAACGCGCATTCCGACTATTTCTATTTCACAGCGAAACCAATCGAAAACCAAGACATCTTAACAAAAAGGGCGATCCTATCGGCCATCGCCAAACTCTTCGACCCCTTAGGCTGGCTTGCTCCAGTTATCATCGTAGCTAAGATATTAATGCAGAACATTTGGCTGGAGGGGACGGATTGGGATGAACCGGTATCCACAATCACTTTAGATCGGTGGCAAACCTTTATGCAGGAGTACCCCGCCATTAACCGGATTCGTATACCTCGGTGGGTGCACTTCACCCCAACCAACGATATAGAAATTCACGGCTTCTGTGACGCGTCCGAAAAAGCCTACGGGGCTACGGTTTACGTGCGAGCTAAGATCAACGATAGGGCATACGTTAGTCTACTCATGGCGAAAACGAGGATGGCACCAGTAAAAACAATTTCACTACCAAGATTGGAGTTATGCGGTGCCGTCTTGCTGGCTGAAACTTTGGAAAATGTGATGGAGAACCTGAACTTAGGCACATTTAACATGCACCTATGGACAGATATTGACAGATGGATATTCTTGATCGGTTTTCCGATCTATCAAGAGCGTTGCGGGTTATCTCCTACATTATACGATTCTCGAATAGAACACGTCCAAAAACTAAAATGTCCTTTAAGGCAGAGTCTCACCAGATCTCGCCCGACGAAATCAAGGCTACGACTAGCCGCCTCATAAGGATATCCCAAACCAACCACTATGCCGAAGAAATAAGCTCTCTGAGAACTAGGAAACCCATCGCGACCAAAAGCGATATTCTCTCTTTAAACCCCTTTATCGACGAAGATAATGTCCTTCGGGTGGGGGGTCGCCTCAACGCATCCAGGGACGTTCCCGTCGACGAGCGTCACCCGATAATCCTCCCTTACGCCTGCCGACTCACCCGTCTCCTGGTCCAGTTTGTCCACACCATTTCCATACATGGCGGAAACCAACTAATGCTGCGGCTCCTACGCACGCAGTATTGGATACCTCGGGTCAAAAACATGATCCGATCCATCATACACAACTGCAAGGCCTGTACGCTATTTCGCAAACGTTCCCCGACGCAACTCATGGGAACCCTCCCTGCGGAACGCACTACCTTTAGCAGGGCATTTACCAACACCGGGGTGGATTTCGCAGGACCGTTTGACATAAAGTCTTACAGCGGACGAGGATGCCGCATGTCTAAGGGTTACGTCTGTCTATTCGTCTGCTTTGCGACTAAGGCGATCCACTTAGAGGCGACTAGCGACCTCAGCACCGCCGCGTATCTAGCAGCATTTAGTCGGTTTGTCTCCAGACGAGGATGCCCGAAAAACCTCTATTCCGACAACGGAACGAACTTTGTCGGTGCGTCGAGGGCTCTCCGCTCAGAGGTCAAGGCATTCCTCGTTGATGCGCGCAACCAAACCCTCTCTAAATATGCCCACCAAACCATTACATGGCATTTCATACCAGCAGCTGCTCCTCATATGGGCGGACTGTGGGAAGCGGGAGTCAAGAGTTTCAAAACCCATTTCAAAAAGATCGCATTGGATCATAAATTTACTCTAGAGGAGTTTAGCACCCTCCTGTGTAGGATTGAATCCTGTCTCAACTCCCGACCCCTAAGCCCATCTTCAAATGACCCGTCCAACCTGGAGCCACTCACCCCCGGGCACTTCCTCGTCGGGGGCCACCTACTAGCGCCACCCGAGATTGACGTCAGCGAGAATCGCGCTTCACTCGTCAATCGATGGGAAAAACTTAAGGCGCTGCATCAAACCTTCTGCAAGCGGTGGAAAACGGAGTACCTCACCGAACTGCAGAAGCGCGTTAAGTGGAACCATTCACAATCGAATCTCAAACAGGGGGACTTAGTCGTCATTAAAGAGGACAATCTGCCCCCCAACGAATGGAGACTAGGTCGGATAGCCAACCTCCATTATGGCCCCGATAACCGAGTTCGAGTCGTCGAACTTGATACGGCAAGAGGACAAACCACCCGACCAATCACGAAATTGGTCCTACTACCACCCTCCAGTGAGGGTGAGGGAGACTTGTAACTCCCAACCGTTATAACCAACAACCCGTATAACCCAGCTCTCGTTCACCCTGAACGAGGCCTACAACCCGCTTACCCCAGCTCTCGTTCATCCCGAACGAAGACAACAACCCACTTAAACCCGCTCTCGTTCACCCCGAACTAGGCCAACAGAACCCTACCGCAGATCCGCTATCTGCCACAGAATACCAGTGAATCAATAATCATGATTTTGTCTTAAAACATCTACATATCTTTTCTCCTAGGGAGAAGAAAAATTGGGGAATAGGAATTTCGAATTTTCGAAGTCAGCTGTTTTGTCAATTGAAATCTTATTGCGCATTTCTTATTTTGTTTAAAAAAAAAAAAATTTTGTAAGGTCTAATGATTGTTGCTAATTTGTTTGAAATTAAGAAATAAGGTGTAAACCACGCACATTATTGCATTTCATGTGAAATGAGTAATGAATTGGTGCCACAGCAACATCAACTGAGGAGCATAAGAAGGAGACGGCGGGATAACACAAATCCGCCGGAGAGGCCTGCTCTCATTCTGCAAGGCACATTTCTGGCGGCCATGTCGAGTTGAGTTCGCCCTTCGCCATATACAAAAATTTAATTAAGCCTTCTTAAAATCCTTGCGCAATTTCTAAATGGCTACATCAAGTATACAAAGAGCTCTTCCGTTGCTTATGATACTTTTCGACTTAAAATAAAGAATATTGTGGTTGTTGATGCGGTTGTATTAACAGTGAGAACATTGTGGTACAATGCAAATACATATTTTAGCACACATTTGTACAATTAAGTGTTCTTTCTTAAAAGAACCAATTTCCTTTAACTATTTTGATGCATTCCCTTTAACTAGTGGAAAAACTCCTATGATGGCAAGGAAATATCCCTCTCCCTCACAGTCATAATACCTAATCTTCTCCCATAACTGGTTTCCTCCTTTTCGAACATTGTTCAGAATAGGAGGAAAGGGAGACGTGAAAGAAAACTCACAAGGAATTTCTATTTAGAATACGAGGAAGGGGAGAAGGGAATTGGGCTGCTAATATTTTATTACCTTAACGTAATATAGTTTACCATCATACCTTTAAATCCGTTTGGCGTATCAATCTCCGTCATGTGGTGCGCAGGTTCTGCACGTTCCTGTGGTTTGGCTGTAGTAGCATTTGAGGTAGTTGTTTTGTCAACGTTGTTCCACCTGTTAAATTAACTGCTTTTGAAATTAAGGTGATTTTAGCTATCATTACTACCTACTTACCTCAGCACTAGTCCTTGAGTAAAGTAATTCCGACCACATCGGGGTGCTTGTATTCTGATAGCACTGGTAGATACTCATATGTCGTCCTCCGAGCGCAGTAGATTCGACTCCAATTTCGAAGCGCGGCCACCAAGTCTAGACCCCATTTGGCTACCAGATCGTGAATATGAGCCATTGGTATTGCCGGAATCTTCTGCCGATTTATTAATGAAACATGACTTAATAATCAAGGCATTGAGCGTATATGCAGTATTACGACGTTTTCGTCATTTAATACGCTTATCACCATTTCGTTTTGAGGATTTTTGCGCTGCATTGACAAGTGACGAACAAAGTGCACCAATTGCAGACGTACATTTTATGTTAGTGAAGGCATTTTTACGTGAAGAAAATCTTCAGGGAACTCACTTTGTTCCTTCAGGGAACTCACCTTTGGACCACTCGATCCAAAAGATACGGTGAATATAAGTTTCCTATCTAATTAATGGCATCACATGGCCGGAGGTATTACGTAGCTATGTAGAGAGCGATATAATTTTTAGTCGCGAAGTATATAATATTTTATGTGCTGCTGGCGATTATCCATTTACGTGTGTTAACGATCGTACTATAGTTTTACAATCTTTAACCAATCAATTTTACAAGCAATGCTATACGAGACGTAATGTTACAAGAGGGTCCAATTCATTACGATGATCATCGTCGTAGATGTCTAGATTAGGCGATCTATTATGCGGCGCAACATGCCCTGCTGTTTACCATCTCGAATGTGTCGATCCACCATTGCATGATATACCAACTGACGATTGGCAGTGTAATTCATGTAAATCGCATAAAGTTAGTGGTGTTGTGGATTGTGTATTGCCACAAGAGGAACAAGGCGTACCCATAAGGAATGATACTTGTCTCGGATCGACATGGACGTAAACTTTGGTTCATAGCACGTAGAACATTCGTTGAAGGCCAACCTGCATATGATGACAAAATTTGGGATTATAGTACAGAATCAAAACGAGAACTACTATTGGGCATACTCGATAAGGATGACTTAGAAGCTGCACTCTATAATCAAATTACTGAGCGGAAAGATGAGATTGTACGACAGATGACATTAACAGAATCCATAACAGAAGAGCATAACAAATATCAAAGACTGTTATATATGGACGAAGAAAAGAAGCAAACGTGGGCATTAAGGCGTGGCACGAATGATGAAGATGTTGATATAAGTGCAAATGCCATCAGCGGCGGCGGTGGAGACAACAAAATGACACGCCTAAAAACAAGTCGGAACACAAAGGAATTTTCACATCTTAAATTGGTTATAGAACATGGTTTTGAAAATTACATAAATCAATATCCATCAAATCCAATTGCGTTGAATAAGCCACAACGCAACGAACAGCGCGATAAACGTCGACATTTATCACACAAATTTTCAGTGACTACCGCATCAGAATTTAAGTGGATTGGTACAACAATGGGTAGTTTGGATAGCATTATACAAACAGTGCGTCAAACGTTATTAATTTTGAAGATAGCATACCAACAGCGTTTATGATACCAAACTGGCGTTTCATGAAATAGAACCTGCGCAAAACTGTATCAGAAGCACGTCGTCCAACAGAATATTGTTTGCTTGGTATTGGTTATATATCAGCGAAGAGGCATGTCGAATCAGGGTTATTAGTGTTGGCGATAGGAGCTGATAGTTTTGTAGCAGCAGCATCTGCACCTTCAATTATTCCCTGCAACTGTTCCTCTATTGCACGCACCCGTTCAGCGAATGTAAATGCAAAATAATCGGCGCCCCCCAATTGTACATTCTCTTTATTACGTTGCTGTAGTTTAACATATAGCCCGGTTTTGACGTTCTTTGTTACGTTTATTTAAACGTTCCAATATGGTCTCTTTTTTATATCAGCATTATCAGCACCGCTTAGCATGATATTACTGCGGCTTGGGTCGGTACTTATTCTACTTGTTTGTTCTTGCTTTGCATGTGCTGAATCACGTGATCTGCCTCTTCCACAGCCCCATTCTGTCTACTTGTAAATACTCCACGTATTGAGTGTAGCCCGTTTTTCGAATGCCCGTAATACCTTTACCTCCTTCAAGTAATTTTATGGTAATATTACATCCCGAAACATTTGTTGTTGGTTCTGTTATTTCGCACTGACCCGGCGTGACGCCACCCCCCTTGGCAAATGCAACATCGGCCCACGTTTTCGTATATGCTACATCCACCTTTGTGCGATTCTCCATTGAAAATGATTTGCACACTTTCAGGGAGCCTAATTACAGCTGGATACTTGTCATAGCAACCAGTAGACTAAATATATGGGTGAAACCATCGATTGGTTTACACCAATCATTATTTGGAGGTAGGGTGAAGACTTGCTCTAATTAGCTGTATGGTTTCGTTAACGCCGCTGGACCGCTCATATTACGTTGCATGACTTCCCATTCGCAACGTGTTGGTATTTGTATCCAACTTTTCATTAATTTGTAGCGGTGTACCTGAAATGAAATAAAAAGAGTACCTGAAATGAAATAAAAGAATAAGAAATTAGAAAATTTATAAGATTATAAAAAAGGAACGATACTAGTATACTTACCCATCATACGTTTATCCATCGTAATGAAAATTCATTCAAAATGCCTGTATACTCATTTCCATGAATGAATGACATTTTGAATGAACGAAACAAGGGTGCCACTCGATGACATTTGCTTTTGTCTTTTCTTACGCCGTAAACACATTGCGCGCGACCCCATGCATTACAAGTCGGATCCGCGGGATAAATGATAGGTTTGTTTTAGTTTGACAAATTGGTGCATAAACACACACTCAAAACCAACTTTCTTGTGAAAAAAAAAACGGGTGAACCACTCGAGACCGAAATAATTCTCCCGGTTATTTGCATTGATTTCATTGTTAAAAAGGTTAGTGCAAAATTAAAATGTAAAACATAAACAGAAACATGTCACACTCCATAGTGGTCTCGCTTTCATAATAGAAATTGCCTTTGTGTATTGAGGTTCCGATAAGGTTTCGTCAGTCCTGTCAGCTTGAAATCCCAGCAGGAATAAAGTAGTGTCATCTATGCTTTCGATGCTACAAACAGGAGAGAAATTAAACCCTTTAGAACAGACTATAAATTTAATGTCGCGTCAGGATTCAGACGCAAGCTGTCCCTAAATACTTCATGACATGACCATTATGCATCAATACATTGCAATGGGCAGCACCGCACAGCGGTCTCATTCCAACGATTGGAAGAGTGAACAGCTGACAGCTCTACAAATTGCCACACTCGTTAGCGTAGGCTATTCCCGCCAGGGTTGTGTTGGAATCAACAAACACACCACAATTTGTGATTCTCACACAACATGACCCAAATCAACACAAAGAGCGTTCCCAGACAGCGAGTAAAGGCCTCTTCACATTTGTCGCACATTTGTATGCACGGCGTCATTTGACTAGTCATTTTACAGGGATTCATAGGTTATATTCACAGCCACATTTGTATCGGCGTGGGTGAGTTTTGTGATCAAATTTTTGTAGGGCAACTACAAGGAGCCGTGAAAATACACGGGTAACTCGTGATACCATCTGCTACACAAATGTAGCGTATATTACCGCATATTGCCTGTACTAGGCAAACAGCAAAAAATGACTGCTTTCAATATCAGAATTTCGTTATGATGAGGATATTTACCAAAATTAAAGATACCTTTAGGCGTATCTCAATAAAATTATATTAAATATAACAGTGGTTTCAACCACTACAAACACATCATTACATCGACATAATAACTTCATAAGATTATGCGTTCCACACAACCCTTTATCCCGAGTACGCCAACCACAAACTCAGCCAATTGAGCTCCTTGTCTCCGCTCATAAGCCACCCAACCTAAGGGCATCTACGAATGTTCGACTAACAATTTGATATTCCAGAATGACCGGATTGTCCCACAAACGCGCAAAGACGGAGGCACGCGGCACCACATTCACCGTCCCCTGCCGGCTATGTCAAAAGCCACACAGCATAAGGCTCTGCCCGATTTACCGGGGCATGACGAACATGGATCGACTAAAGACGATCATAGATTTCAGATATTGCACAAATTGCCTATCGCCATTCCACCAACGGAAGACATGTCCCAGCGAAGATCGCTGTCATCGGTGCAACGAGCAGCACCACACGTCAACACACCTCGACGACGTTCCACCACCGTCCCACGAGAGTGATGGCGAAGAGAGCTCCGACGGAGCCCTATCCATCCACGTCACGGAACAAACCCTGTGGTGGGAAGCGGACGTCGCCGAGGAAGAGATCGAACGACGGGAAGATCCTACTGCGACACTAGCCACGACACCACAAGGCGGTTCAGGACCACAACGTTTCCGACCGCTCCTACGACACGAGAAGCCTACAAACGTACAACGCGGGGATGGCGGGGAGACACGTCCTTTCCCCCATCGCACCGCTCTACCGGGGGGCGCCGTGGCGACGCGGAACCGCGTCCGTCCCGCTCGTCACGCCGCTCAATTGGTAGGGCGGCCCCGTATAATGCGCGGAACCAAGTAACCACGCTCGCGCGCCAACCAACAACGCCCACCGGCTTCAGAACAGGACGCCTCCGGGAGACGCCTCTAGCAACGACCATCACACGTGCATTCGTAGCCATAGCTCCAACGGCGGTCGTTCGGATAGCAGCAGGATGGAAGCTCCACGCAGTACGCGCCCTTATCGATCCGTGCGCTCCGAATTCAATCATAGATGCGAATCTCGCAAAGGACCTCGGGTTAGAGCGTACCGGCACGTCCTATCATGTGAAGTGCACGCTTGTTCTGCGAGGGAAATACGGGGTAACGGGAGCCGTGACAACCCAGGCCGCAGTGGTGGCGCGATATTCAGGGCTTAGTCCGACAGCAACGCTGGATCCATCGGTAGCCACGCCATTCCAATTCATGAAGCTGGCGGATCCAGCTTTCCACCGGTCTACACCTGTCCGGCTCACACTAGGTGCCGACGTCTACGCCAGCCTAATGGTTAGCGGCACACCACCGTCGACCGTCGGCGGGCTGCTGACTCAAGCCACCATATTCGGGTTGGTAGTGTCGGGAGCCCACCAGCAATAATCAGGCATCTGTCCATTCAATAAGTAAAGTGCACTAAAACCAAACAGCCCCACGTACATGACCACTAACGTTTTTCTCTTTTTCATCCACAGTTCAGCGAGGCTGCATTACTGCGAGCATGGATGTCCGCCGGAGAGCGTACTGACGATCCGCCTATACATACATACCATATTTTTTAATTTTAGTTAAGTTTATCCCGCCTTGGGAAGGCTGCTGGCGCACTCACCCAATTTCAAATTGCTCGCCGCAAGGGGGCCGGCATGTTTAGGCCACCAGCCTAAATATTTCGGACCACCCTAACACGCACATTAGTTTTTATTATTATTACCGGTAACGGCTAACACCAGCCGAAAGCTAACTTTGAAGGGGAAACACTCAACGAAAGTTAGCTATCGGCGGGTGCCGCGGACTTGTTCGCGGTCTTGGTCTGCCTTTTCTATTTTGGAACGTCAACGAGCCAGCAGCTATCTCACAGGTGAGTTATCATATTACGTATCTTTTCATAGGTTGTGCATATAATTACGCTATAATCGCACCTTGCTATTGTGATTCTTCTTAATAATTGCGATTTTTTAACATTAGAATTTGCACTTGGCAATTGTCTGGCAATCAGCCACCAATATTTCTATTTTTGAATTGTAATCTATCCAACAATTTGCGGTCGTCATATTACTAACATTTGCCGTGAACGAATGTGTAATTAACAATTTAAGAACTTTGAATTCGAATTAGTTTGTGAAGCAATTCCCTTTTTGATGATAAATAAAGCTGAGAATTTATATTGTTTATAACGTGAATACATTTGTTGTTACTCGCCCTAATTCTTTTCTTTGCTTTCTTTTTATTTGCGACACACACGCCCGACTTCCCCGGGTCCTCACTGCCCCGCAAAACACTAGACTTTGTTTGTACGATATGGGTATCAAACGAAAGGTGTTAATGAGTATTTTAAAAGGGCGTGGGGCTTAGTTCTATAGGTGGACGCCTTTTCGAGATATCGCCATAAATGTGGACCAGGGGTGACTCTAGAATGAGTTTGTACGATATGGGTATAAAATTAAAGGTATTAATGAGAGTTTTAAAAGGGAGTGGTGGTAGTTGTATATGTGAAGGCGTTTTCCAGATATCGACCAAAATGTGGACCAGGGTGACCCAGAACATCATCTGTTGGATACCGCTAATTTATTTATATATGTAATATCTGCCAAGATTTTAAGGGTTTTTTATTTCGCCCTGCAGAACATTTTCATTTTCTTCTACTTAATATGGTAGGTGTTACAACCATTTTATAAAGTTTTTTCTAAAGTTATATTTCGCGTCAATAAAACAATCCAATTACCTTACCATGTTTCATCCTTTTTTTCGTATTTGGTATAGAATTATGGCATTTTTTTCATTTTTCGTAATTTTCGATATCGAAAAAGTGGGCGTGGTCATAGTCGGATTTCGTTCATTTTTCATACCAAGATAAAGTGAGTTCAAGTAAGCACGTGAACTAAGTTCATTAAAGATATGTCGATTTTTGCTCAAGTTATCGTGTTAACGGCCATGCGGAAGGACAGACGGACGACTGTGTATAAAAACTGGGCGTGACATCAACCGATTTCGCCCATTTTCACAGAAAACAGTTAACGTCAAAAAATCTATGACCCCACCAAATTTCAAAAGGATTGGTTAATTTTTGTTCGACTTATGGCGTTAAAAGTATCCTAGACAAATTAAATGAAAAAGGGCGGAGGCACGCTCATTTTGAAATTTTCTTTTATTTTTGTATTTTGTTGCACCATATCATTACTGAGGTTGAATGTTGACATAATTTACTTATATACTGTAAAGATATACAATTTTTTGTTAAAATTTTACTGTAAAAAATTTTTTTTTAAAAGTGGGCGTGGTCCTTCTCCGATTTTGCTAATTTTTATTACGCGTACATATAGTAATAGGAGTAACGTTCCTGCCAAATTTCATCATTATATATCTTCAACGGTTGCCAAATTACAGCTTGCAAAAGTTTTAAATTACCTTCTTTTAAAAGTGGGCGGTGCCACGACCATTGTCCAAAATTTTACTAATTTTCTATTCTGCGTCATAAGTTCAACCCATCTACCAAGTTTCGTCGCTTTACCTGTCTTTTGTAATGAATTATCGCACTTTTTCGGTTTTTCGAAATTTTCGATATCGAAAAAGTGGGCGTGGTTATAGTCCGATATCGTTCATTTTAAATAGCGATCTGAGATGAGTGCTCAGGAACCTACGTACCAAATTTCATCAAGATACCTCAAAATTTACTCAAGTTATCGTGTTAACGGACGGACGGACGGACGGACATGGCTCAATCAAATTTTTTTTCGATCCTGTTTATTTTGTTATATGGAAGTCTATATATATTTCGATTCCTTTATATATGTACAACCAACCGTTATCCAATCAAACTTAATATACTCTGTGAGCTCTGCTCAACTGAGTATAAAAGTGAATGTGTGCGTGTTTTTAATAGACCTTCAAAATTCTCAACATTTCTTCGACATTTTTTTGGTCATGTGATTACTATTGTAACGAATTTACTGAAATTCCTCTTATTTGCAACCTTCTACTAACGTTCGCATCACTAAAATGTTGAATAAATAACTCCACTGTTCTATAATGCAAAATGGCCTTTATTAAAGTACTTCACAATAACACTTCGCAACTGATAGATTGCTTAAATCAAACTGATTGTCGTGCCTCAACTGTTGCCGCCTTTTATACTGTCTGGTTTCCTCGTTGACATATTTCTAGGCGCTTCTATTTCTAGAATTTACTAGTTAGCCATCAGCTATAAATTTCTCTGCTATAACTACAGATGCACGATTTTATTGCTTCTCTCATAGCCCATGCGCGTGTATATGTGAGTGATACTTGCACAATTGATTGTATACTTTTGGGAGTATCTCAAATATATGCATGTGTTTGTGCGTCACTCTCCGCTGCTCGTATGGACATATGGGTAGACATAATGATTGATTTGTTGATGTGCATACGAGTCACTAATTAGTATCGGCTTAGAGATGATAGTATCCCGTATATAAAATTTTGGAAAAGAGGAGGGAGTGATTGGTAGTATAATTTGGCGTGCAGGTGCAAAGAAAAGTGGAAGGGGCATTTCTTTTCCAGTATGAGTGGGAGTAGGTGTGCATGTGGAAGTGGGAGTGCGATAGGAAAGGAGGATGCAATATATAGGCTCGTTATACGTTACTTATAAAGGAGTTATCGGTTTGTTATCTAAGTTTTATACCAATTTTTTATGAACGAGTTGTCCGCTTCGTATGGATTTGGTATCAAAAAGTCATCGATTTTTTACCAAAAAACTACGATTTGTTCATAAAGTTATCTTAAATTTATCGAAATATTATCAAAACATTGTAGATTTGCTATCAGAGTGTTAAAAAAATAAATGCTAGGCGCGATAACCTCGGAAGGCATTTTTCGCTGAGCTTCTCTTCCAACTTGAGTCGTGCTCCCTTGAGTTGTCAGATCTCATCTCGAGAGAACAATTAAACTAGATCCTAGAAAACGTCTATTATTTGCCAAGAGTATTTGCGTCAAACAAATTCCAGTAACACTATGGCCGCATCCAGTATATGTGACCCGGTTTATGAAAGGGCTTATGACTCAAAAAAAATTACTACCACTAAGAAACTGAAGAAATGCATTGTTTATCTTTAACAGCTGTTTCCCGCAATTTCTTTTTTCAGTCATAAGCCACCTTTTCATAGACCGGGTCACATATGATGAATTTCATATCAAAACCGATATGCATTTAACCCGACCCCCTCAAATTTTGATGAAAATTTGCATACAAGTACACTTTACCTATACAAACACAACCTCATTTTTATAAATTGCATTTGTGAAAAATTGTGGGCGTGGAAAGGTGTCATAGTTGTGAAAAATGCGTGAAAAGTGATGGTAATAGGTACTTTTGAGCTGTGATAACTTCAGAATGGCTCAACCGATTTCAAAGATATTGATACCATTGGAAAGGTATTCGAATCGGCTTTCGAAAATATACACTGTAAAAAAATTGTATTACACTGAGAAATTTTTTGTTTCAAAAATAAAATTTTAAACTTAAAAAAAGTTCAAAGGCCAAGTGTTTTAAAATAAAATATATTTTTATTAGAAAGGTCTATTTAATAACGTATATAACATATCCAAAATCTAAAATGACGCTTTATTCTTTTTTTATAAAATTTTTTCAAGGTTGAATCGAGCTCAAGGCCAGAACAATAATTTTTTTCTAATGATAATTATTGTTATTTTTTAATTTTTCTAAATTTGAAAAATTGTATTTTGTTTTTCGAATAGTAAGTGGAAAATTTTTCAGACAACCTGCCATAGCTGCGCAGATAGATCCATTTCGAAGGGTGCTAAGCCTTCATCATCAGTACGCTTTAGGCATGCTGCGCTAACCATTTAGCTATACAGCGGTGGTTTGTTTGACTGGCAAATTTGCTACTTCTATTCCTTTTTACCAACTATATTTATTCAGTGTTGCGCCATCTGGTGCAAATCACTGATAATGCTGGATTTTTGTTTATTGTCAATTACTTTGTTTGACATTCCCAAGTGCTCATGGTTTATTAACAATTGTTTTTGTTTTTATCGGCCTATTGATAAATCATTCAAGGTTCGAATCGAGCTCAAGGCCAGAACAATAATTTTTTTCTAATGATAATTATTGTTATTTTTTAATTTTTCTAAATTTGAAAAATTGTATTTTGTTTTCGGAATAGTAAGTAGAAAATTTTTCAGACAACCTGCCATAGCTGCGCAGATAGCTCCATTTCGAAGGGTGCTAAGCCTTCATCATCAGTACGCTTTAGGCATGCTGCGCTAACCATTTAGCTATACAGCGGTGGTTTGTTTGACTGGCAAATTTGCTACTTCTATTCCTTTTTACCAACTATATTTATTCAGTGTTGCGCCATCTGGTGCAAATCACTGATAATGCTGGATTTTTGTTTATTGTCAATTACTTTGTTTGACATTCCCAAGTGCTCATGGTTTATTAACAATTGTTTTTGTGTTTATCGGCCTATTGATAAATCATTCAAGGTTCGAATCGAGCTCAAGGCCAGAACAATAATTTTTTTCTAATGATAATTATTGTTATTTTTTAATTTTTCTAAATTTGAAAAATTGTATTTTGTTTTCGGAATAGTAAGTAGAAAATTTTTCAGACAACCTGCCATAGCTGCGCAGATAGCTCCATTTCGAAGGGTGCTAAGCCTTCATCATCAGTACGCTTTAGGCATGCTGCGCTAACCATTTAGCTATACAGCGGTGGTTTGTTTGACTGGCAAATTTGCTACTTCTATTCCTTTTTACCAACTATATTTATTCAGTGTTGCGCCATCTGGTGCAAATCACTGATAATGCTGGATTTTTGTTTATTGTCAATTACTTTGTTTGACATTCCCAAGTGCTCATGGTTTATTAACAATTGTTTTTGTGTTTATCGGCCTATTGATAAATCATTCAAGGTTCGGATCGAGCTCAAGGCCAGAACAATAATTTTTTTCTAATGATAATTATTGTTATTTTTTAATTTTTCTAAATTTGAAAAATTGTATTTTGTTTTTGGAATAGTAAGTAGAAAAAATAGTTCGTAAAAAGGAATAGAAGTAGCAAATTTGCCAGTCAAACAAACCAGCGCTGTATAGCTAAATGGTTAGCGCAGCATGCCTAAAGCGTACTGATGATGAAGGCTTAGCACCCTTCCAAATGGATCTATCTGCGCAGCTATGGCAGGTTGTTTGAAAAATTTTCTACTTAATATTCCAAAAACAAAATACAATTTTTCAAATTTAGAAAAATTAAAAAATAACAATAATTATCATTAGAAAAAAATTATTGTTCTGGCCTTGAGCTCGATTCGAACCTTGAATGATTTATCAATAGGCCGATAAAAACAAAAACAATTGTTAATAAACCATGAGCACTTGGGAATGTCAAACAAAGTAATTGACAATAAACAAAAATCCAGCATTATCAGTGATTTGCACCAGATGGCGCAACACTGAATAAATATAGTTGGTAAAAAGGAATAGAAGTAGCAAATTTGCCAGTCAAACAAACCACCGCTGTATAGCTAAATGGTTAGCGCAGCATGCCTAAAGCGTACTGATGATGAAGGCTTAGCACCCTTCGAAATGGATCTATCTGCGCAGCTATGGCAGGTTGTCTGAAAAATTTTCCACTTACTATTCGAAAAACAAAATACAATTTTTCAAATTTAGAAAAATTAAAAAATAACAATAATTATCATTAGAAAAAAATTATTGTTCTGGCCTTGAGCTCGATTCAACCTTGAAAAAATTTTATAAAAATAAGAATAAAGCGTCATTTTAGATTTTGGATATGTTATATACGTTATTAAATAGACCTTTCTAATAAAAATATATTTTATTTTAAAACACTTGGCCTTTGAATTTTTTTTAAGTTTAAAATTTTATTTTTGAAACAAAAAATTTCTCAGTGTAATAAAATTTTTTTACAGTGTATATTTTCGAAAGCCGATTCGAATACCTTTCCAATGGTATCAATATCTTTGAAATCGGTTGAGCCATTCCGAAGTTATCACAGCTCAAAAGTACCTATTACCATCACTTTTCACGCATTTTTCACAACTATGACACCTTTCCACGCCCACAATTTTTCACAAATGCAATTTATAAAAATGAGGTTGTGTTTGTATAGGTAAAGTGTACTTGTATGCAAATTTTCATCAAAATTTGAGGGGGTCGGGTTAAATGCATATCGGTTTTGATATGAAATTCATCATATGTGACCCGGTCTATGAAAAGGTGGCTTATGACTGAAAAAAGAAATTGCGGGAAACAGCTGTTAAAGATAAACAATGCATTTCTTCAGTTTCTTAGTGGTAGTAATTTTTTTTGAGTCATAAGCCCTTTCATAAACCGGGTCACATATACTGGATACGGCCATAGTGTTACTGGAATTTGTTTGACGCAAATACTCTTGGCAAATAATAGACGTTTTCTAGGATCTAGTTTAATTGTTCTCTCGAGATGAGATCTGACAACTCAAGGGAGCACGACTCAAGTTGGAAGAGAAGCTCAGCGAAAAATGCCTTCCGAGGTTATCGCGCCTAGCATTTATTTTTTTAACACTCTGATAGCAAATCTACAATGTTTTGATAATATTTCGATAAATTTAAGATAACTTTATGAACAAATCGTAGTTTTTTGGTAAAAAATCGATGACTTTTTGATACCAAATCCATACGAAGCGGACAACTCGTTCATAAAAAATTGGTATAAAACTTAGATAACAAACCGATAACTCCTTTATAAGTAACGTATAACGAGCCTATATATTGCATCCTCCTTTCCTATCGCACTCCCACTTCCACATGCACACCTACTCCCACTCATACTGGAAAAGAAATGCCCCTTCCACTTTTCTTTGCACCTGCACGCCAAATTATACTACCAATCACTCCCTCCTCTTTTCCAAAATTTTATATACGGGATACTATCATCTCTAAGCCGATACTAATTAGTGACTCGTATGCACATCAACAAATCAATCATTATGTCTACCCAAATGTCCATACGAGCAGCGGAGAGTGACGCACAAACACATGCATATATTTGAGATACTCCCAAAAGTATACAATCAATTGTGCAAGTATCACTCACATATACACGCGCATGGGCTATGAGAGAAGCAATAAAATCGTGCATCTGTAGTTATAGCAGAGAAATTTATAGCTGATGGCTAACTAGTAAATTCTAGAAATAGAAGCGCCTAGAAATATGTCAACGAGGAAACCAGACAGTATAAAAGGCGGCAACAGTTGAGGCACGACAATCAGTTTGATTTAAGCAATCTATCAGTTGCGAAGTGTTATTGTGAAGTACTTTAATAAAGGCCATTTTGCATTATAGAACAGTGGAGTTATTTATTCAACATTTTAGTGATGCGAACGTTAGTAGAAGGTTGCAAATAAGAGGAATTTCAGTAAATTCGTTACAATAGTAATCACATGACCAAAAAAATGTCGAAGAAATGTTGAGAATTTTGAAGGTCTATTAAAAACACGCACACATTCACTTTTATACTCAGTTGAGCAGAGCTCACAGAGTATATTAAGTTTGATTGGATAACGGTTGGTTGTACATATATAAAGGAATCGAAATATATATAGACTTCCATATAACAAAATAAACAGGATCGAAAAAAAATTTGATTGAGCCATGTCCGTCCGTCCGTCCGTCCGTTAACACGATAACTTGAGTAAATTTTGAGGTATCTTGATGAAATTTGGTACGTAGGTTCCTGAGCACTCATCTCAGATCGCTATTTAAAATGAACGATATCGGACTATAACCACGCCCACTTTTTCGATATCGAAAATTTCGAAAAACCGAAAAAGTGCGATAATTCATTACAAAAGACAGGTAAAGCGACGAAACTTGGTAGATGGGTTGAACTTATGACGCAGAATAGAAAATTAGTAAAATTTTGGACAATGGGCGTGGCACCGCCCACTTTTAAAAGAAGGTAATTTAAAACTTTTGCAAGCTGTAATTTGGCAACCGTTGAAGATATATAATGATGAAATTTGGCAGGAACGTTACTCCTATTACTATATGTACGCGTAATAAAAATTAGCAAAATCGGAGAAGGACCACGCCCACTTTTAAAAAAAAAATTTTTTACAGTAAAATTTTAACAAAAAATTGTATATCTTTACAGTATATAAGTAAATTATGTCAACATTCAACCTCAGTAATGATATGGTGCAACAAAATACAAAAATAAAAGAAAATTTCAAAATGAGCGTGGCTCCGCCCTTTTTCATTTAATTTGTCTAGGATACTTTTAACGCCATAAGTCGAACAAAAATTAACCAATCCTTTTGAAATTTGGTGGGGGCATAGATTTTTTGACGTTAACTGTTTTCTGTGAAAATGGGCGAAATCGGTTGATGTCACGCCCAGTTTTTATACACAGTCGTCCGTCTGTCCTTCCGCATGGCCGTTAACACGATAACTTGAGCAAAAATCGACATATCTTTAATGAACTTAGTTCACGTGCTTACTTGAACTCACTTTATCTTGGTATGAAGAATGAACGAAATCCGACTATGACCACGCCCACTTTTTCGATATCGAAAATTACGAAAAATGAAAAAAATGCCATAATTCTATACCAAATACGAAAAAAAGGATGAAACATGGTAAGGTAATTGGATTGTTTTATTGACGCGAAATATAACTTTAGAAAAAACTTTATAAAATGGTTGTAACACCTACCATATTAAGTAGAAGAAAATGAAAATGTTCTGCAGGGCGAAATAAAAAACCCTTAAAATCTTGGCAGATATTACATATATAAATAAATTAGCGGTATCCAACAGATGATGTTCTGGGTCACCCTGGTCCACATTTTGGTCGATATCTGGAAAACGCCTTCACATATACAACTACCACCACTCCCTTTTAAAACTCTCATTAATACCTTTAATTTTATACCCATATCGTACAAACTCATTCTAGAGTCACCCCTGGTCCACATTTATGGCGATATCTCGAAAAGGCGTCCACCTATAGAACTAAGCCCCACGCCCTTTTAAAATACTCATTAACACCTTTCATTTGATACCCATATCGTACAAACAAAGTCTAGTGTTTTGCGGGGCAGTGAGGACCCGGGGAAGTCGGGCGTGTGTGTCGCAAATAAAAAGAAAGCAAAGAAAAGAATTAGGGCGAGTAACAACAAATGTATTCACGTTATAAACAATATAAATTCTCAGCTTTATTTATCATCAAAAAGGGAATTGCTTCACAAACTAATTCGAATTCAAAGTTCTTAAATTGTTAATTACACATTCGTTCACGGCAAATGTTAGTAATATGACGACCGCAAATTGTTGGATAGATTACAATTCAAAAATAGAAATATTGGTGGCTGATTGCCAGACAATTGCCAAGTGCAAATTCTAATGTTAAAAAATCGCAATTATTAAGAAGAATCACAATAGCAAGGTGCGATTATAGCGTAATTATATGCACAACCTATGAAAAGATACGTAATATGATAACTCACCTGTGAGATAGCTGCTGGCTCGTTGACGTTCCAAAATAGAAAAGGCATACCAAGACCGCGAACAAGTCCGCGGCACCCGCCGATAGCTAACTTTCGTTGAGTTTTTCCCCTTCAAAGTTAGCTTTCGGCTGGTGTTAGCCGTTACCGGTAATAATAATAAAAACTAATGTGCGTGTTAGGGTGGTCCGAAATATTTAGGCTGGTGGCCTAAACATGCCGGCCCCCTTGCGGCGAGCAATTTGAAATTGGGTGAGTGCGCCAGCAGCCTTCCCAAGGCGGGATAAACTTAACTAAAATTAAAAAATATGGTATGTATGTATAGGCGGATCGTCAGTACGCTCTCCGGCGGACATCCATGCTCGCAGTAATGCAGCCTCGCTGAACTGTGGATGAAAAAGAGAAAAACGTTAGTGGTCATGTACGTGGGGCTGCTTGGTTTTAGTGCACTTTACTTATTGAATGGACAGATGCCTGATTATTGCTGGTGGGCTCCCGACACTACCAACCCGAATATGGTGGCTTGAGTCAGCAGCCCGCCGACGGTCGACGGTGGTGTGCCGCTAACCATTAGGCTGGCGTAGACGTCGGCACCTAGTGTGAGCCGGACAGGTGTAGACCGGTGGAAAGCTGGATCCGCCAGCTTCATGAATTGGAATGGCGTGGCTACCGATGGATCCAGCGTTGCTGTCGGACTAAGCCGTGAATATCGCGCCACCACTGTGGCCTGGGTTGTCACGGCTCCCGTTACCCCGTATTTCCCTCGCAGAACAAGCGTGCACTTCACATGATAGGACGTGCCGGTACGCTCTAACCCGAGGTCCTTTGCGAGATTCGCATCTATGATTGAATTCGGAGCGCACGGATCGATAAGGGCGCGTACTGCGTGGAGCTTCGCTCCTGCTGCTATCCGAACGACCGCCGTTGGAGCTATGGCTACGAATGCACGTGTGATGGTCGTTGCTAGAGGCGTCTCCCGGAGGCGTCTTGTTCTGAAGCCGGTGGGCGTTGTTGGTTGGCGCGCGAGCGTGGTTACTTGGTTCCGCGCATTATACGGGGCCGCCCTACCAATTGAGCGGCGTGACGAGCGGGACGGACGCGGTTCCGCGTCGCCACGGCGCCCCCCGGTAGAGCGGTGCGATGGGGGAAAGGACGTGTCTCCCCGCCATCCCCGCGTTGTACGTTTGTAGGCTTCTCGTGTCGTAGGAGCGGTCGGAAACGTTGTGGTCCTGAACCGCCTTGTGGTGTCGTGGCTAGTGTCGCAGTAGGATCTTACCGTCGTTCGATCTCTTCCTCGGCGACGTCCGCTTCCCACCACAGGGTTTGTTCCGTGACGTGGATGGATAGGGCTCCGTCGGAGCTCTCTTCGCCATCACTCTCGTGGGACGGTGGTGGAACGTCGTCGAGGTGTGTTGACGTGTGGTGCTGCTCGTTGCACCGATGACAGCTATCTTCGCTGGGACATGTCTTCCGTTGGTGGAATGGCGATAGGCAATTTGTGCAATATCTGAAATCTATGATCGTCTTTAGTCGATCCATGTTCGTCATGCCCCGGTAAATCGGGCAGAGCCTTATGCTGTGTGGCTTTTGACATAGCCGGCAGGGGACGGTGAATGTGGTGCCGCGTGCCTCCGTCTTTGCGCGTTTGTGGGACAATCCGGTCATTCTGGAATATCAAATTGTTAGTCGAACATTCGTAGATGCCCTTAGGTTGGGTGGCTTATGAGCGGAGACAAGGAGCTCAATTGGCTGAGTTTGTGGTTGGCGTACTCGGGATAAAGGGTTGTGTGGAACGCATAATCTTATGAAGTTATTATGTCGATGTAATGATGTGTTTGTAGTGGTTGAAACCACTGTTATATTTAATATAATTTTATTGAGATACGCCTAAAGGTATCTTTAATTTTGGTAAATATCCTCATCATAACGAAATTCTGATATTGAAAGCAGTCATTTTTTGCTGTTTGCCTAGTACAGGCAATATGCGGTAATATACGCTACATTTGTGTAGCAGATGGTATCACGAGTTACCCGTGTATTTTCACGGCTCCTTGTAGTTGCCCTACAAAAATTTGATCACAAAACTCACCCACGCCGATACAAATGTGGCTGTGAATATAACCTATGAATCCCTGTAAAATGACTAGTCAAATGACGCCGTGCATACAAATGTGCGACAAATGTGAAGAGGCCTTTACTCGCTGTCTGGGAACACTCTTTGTGTTGATTTGGGTCATGTTGTGTGAGAATCACAAATTGTGGTGTGTTTGTTGATTCCAGGCATGCTTAACCAACGAACCGATATCATTTCGTTACGATAATTAACGTTAATAAACGAAACAAAGTCATTTCGTTTCGTTTATTAACGTTAAAAACGTCAAATTAACGAAATGATTTTGTTTCGTTTTCTGCCATATCCCAACGAAATCAAATCGTTTATGTTGATTATTAATTTCAAACTATGCTGGCAAAGCTGATTGATGGCGGAGTCATTAAAGGTGAAAGCATTAGCCGAGCTGATTGCAAATTTTCTCATGAATTTTGACAGTACGAACATTTCTCAGAGTATTTTTGACATTACCACCAACGAATTACACAAACAAATTACATGGAGTTTGTGTGTGTATGTCCGCTCGTTGTTACCACCTTACGGCTTCACCATGGCTATAGCATTGCCAGCACAATTCAAACATAAAGTATCACGGTTTTGTTAACGTTTTTAACGTTAACGAAAGCTTTTCGTTTCGTTTAAAAACGAGATACAATTTATCTTGATAATTAATTTATCGATAATATTTCGAAGTGTTTCAACGGAAACGGTGGAAATTTTTTGATAAACGATTAGCTTAACGTTAAGGTGCATCCCTGGTTGATTCCAACACAACCCTGGCGGGAATAGCCTACGCTAACGAGTGTGGCAATTTGTAGAGCTGTCAGCTGTTCACTCTTCCAATCGTTGGAATGAGGCCGCTGTGCGGTGCTGCCCATTGCAATGTATTGATGCATAATGGTCATGTCATGAAGTATTTAGGGACAGCTTGCGTCTGAATCCTGACGCGACATTAAATTTATAGTCTGTTCTAAAGGGTTTAATTTCTCCCCTGTTTGTAGCATCGAAAGCATAGATGACACTACTTTATTCCTGCTGGGATTTCAAGCTGACAGGACTGACGAAACCTTATCGGAACCTCAATACACAAAGGCAATTTCTATTATGAAAGCGAGACCACTATGGAGTGTGACATGTTTCTGTTTATGTTTTACATTTTAATTTTGCACTAACCTTTTTAACAATGAAATCAATGCAAATAACCGGGAGAATTATTTCGGTCTCGAGTGGTTCACCCGTTTTTTTTTCACAAGAAAGTTGGTTTTGAGTGTGTGTTTATGCACCAATTTGTCAAACTAAAACAAACCTATCATTTATCCCGCGGATCCGACTGGTAATGCATGGGGTCGCGCGCAATGTGTTTACGGCGTAAGAAAAGACAAAAGCAAATGTCATCGAGTGGCACCCTTGTTTCGTTCATTCAAAATGTCATTCATTCATGGAAATGAGTATACAGGCATTTTGAATGAATTTTCATTACGATGGATAAACGTATGATGGGTAAGTATACTAGTATCGTTCCTTTTTTATAATCTTATAAATTTTCTAATTTCTTATTCTTTTATTTCATTTCAGGTACTCTTTTTATTTCATTTCAGGTACACCGCTACAAATTAATGAAAAGTTGGATACAAATACCAACACGTTGCGAATGGGAAGTCATGCAACGTAATATGAGCGGTCCAGCGGCGTTAACGAAACCATACAGCTAATTAGAGCAAGTCTTCACCCTACCTCCAAATAATGATTGGTGTAAACCAATCGATGGTTTCACCCATATATTTAGTCTACTGGTTGCTATGACAAGTATCCAGCTGTAATTAGGCTCCCTGAAAGTGTGCAAATCATTTTCAATGGAGAATCGCACAAAGGTGGATGTAGCATATACGAAAACGTGGGCCGATGTTGCATTTACCAAGGGGGGTGGCGTCACGCCGGGTCAGTGCGAAATAACAGAACCAACAACAAATGTTTCGGGATGTAATATTACCATAAAATTACTTGAAGGAGGTAAAGGTATTACGGGCATTCGAAAAACGGGCTACACTCAATACGTGGAGTATTTACAAGTAGACAGAATGGGGCTGTGGAAGAGGCAGATCACGTGATTCAGCACATGCAAAGCAAGAACAAACAAGTAGAATAAGTACCGACCCAAGCCGCAGTAATATCATGCTAAGCGGTGCTGATAATGCTGATATAAAAAAGAGACCATATTGGAACGTTTAAATAAACGTAACAAAGAACGTCAAAACCGGGCTATATGTTAAACTACAGCAACGTAATAAAGAGAATGTACAATTGGGGGGCGCCGATTATTTTGCATTTACATTCGCTGAACGGGTGCGTGCAATAGAGGAACAGTTGCAGGGAATAATTGAAGGTGCAGATGCTGCTGCTACAAAACTATCAGCTCCTATCGCCAACACTAATAACCCTGATTCGACATGCCTCTTCGCTGATATATAACCAATACCAAGCAAACAATATTCTGTTGGACGACGTGCTTCTGATACAGTTTTGCGCAGGTTCTATTTCATGAAACGCCAGTTTGGTATCATAAACGCTGTTGGTATGCTATCTTCAAAATTAATAACGTTTGACGCACTGTTTGTATAATGCTATCCAAACTACCCATTGTTGTACCAATCCACTTAAATTCTGATGCGGTAGTCACTGAAAATTTGTGTGATAAATGTCGACGTTTATCGCGCTGTTCGTTGCGTTGTGGCTTATTCAACGCAATTGGATTTGATGGATATTGATTTATGTAATTTTCAAAACCATGTTCTATAACCAATTTAAGATGTGAAAATTCCTTTGTGTTCCGACTTGTTTTTCGGCGTGTCATTTTGTTGTCTCCACCGCCGCCGCTGATGGCATTTGCACTTATATCAACATCTTCATCATTCGTGCCACGCCTTAATGCCCACGTTTGCTTCTTTTCTTCGTCCATATATGACAGTCTTTGATATTTGTTATGCTCTTCTGTTATGGATTCTGTTAATGTCATCTGTCGTACAATCTCATCTTTCCGCTCAGTAATTTGATTATAGAGTGCAGCTTCTAAGTCATCCTTATCGAGTATGCCCAATAGTAGTTCTCGTTTTGATTCTGTACTATAATCCCAAATTTTGTCATCATATGCAGGTTGGCCTTCAACGAATGTTCTACGTGCTATGAACCAAAGTTTACGTCCATGTCGATCCGAGACAAGTATCATTCCTTATGGGTACGCCTTGTTCCTCTTGTGGCAATACACAATCCACAACACCACTAACTTTATGCGATTTACATGAATTACACTGCCAATCGTCAGTTGGTATATCATGCAATGGTGGATCGACACATTCGAGATGGTAAACAGCAGGGCATGTTGCGCCGCATAATAGATCGCCTAATCTAGACATCTACGACGATGATCATCGTAATGAATTGGACCCTCTTGTAACATTACGTCTCGTATAGCATTGCTTGTAAAATTGATTGGTTAAAGATTGTAAATATAGTACGATCGTTAACACACGTAAATGGATAATCGCCAGCAGCACATAAAATATTATATACTTCGCGACTAAAAATTATATCGCTCTCTACATAGCTACGTAATACCTCCGGCCATGTGATGCCATTAATTAGATAGGAAACTTATATTCACCGTATCTTTTGGATCGAGTGGTCCAAAGGTGAGTTCCCTGAAGGAACAAAGTGAGTTCCCTGAAGATTTTCTTCACGTAAAAATGCCTTCACTAACATAAAATGTACGTCTGCAATTGGTGCACTTTGTTCGTCACTTGTCAATGCAGCGCAAAAATCCTCAAAACGAAATGGTGATAAGCGTATTAAATGACGAAAACGTCGTAATAGTGCATATACGCTCAATGCCTTGATTATTAAGTCATGTTTCATTAATAAATCGGCAGAAGATTCCGGCAATACCAATGGCTCATATTCACGATCTGGTAGCCAAATGGGGTCTAGACTTGGTGGCCGCGCTTCGAAATTGGAGTCGAATCTACTGCGCTCGGAGGACGACATATGAGTATCTACCAGTGCTATCAGAATACAAGCACCCCGATGTGGTCGGAATTACTTTACTCAAGGACTAGTGCTGAGGTAAGTAGGTAGTAATGATAGCTAAAATCACCTTAATTTCAAAAGCAGTTAATTTAACAGGTGGAACAACGTTGACAAAACAACTACCTCAAATGCTACTACAGCCAAACCACAGGAACGTGCAGAACCTGCGCACCACATGACGGAGATTGATACGCCAAACGGATTTAAAGGTATGATGGTAAACTATATTACGTTAAGGTAATAAAATATTAGCAGCCCAATTCCCTTCTCCCCTTCCTCGTATTCTAAATAGAAATTCCTTGTGAGTTTTCTTTCACGTCTCCCTTTCCTCCTATTCTGAACAATGTTCGAAAAGGAGGAAACCAGTTATGGGAGAAGAGTAGGTATTATGACTGTGAGGGAGAGGGATATTTCCTTGCCATCATAGGAGTTTTTCCACTAGTTAAAGGGAATGCATCAAAATAGTTAAAGGAAATTGGTTCTTTTAAGAAAGAACACTTAATTGTACAAATGTGTGCTAAAATATGTATTTGCATTGTACCACAATGTTCTCACTGTTAATACAACCGCATCAACAACCACAATATTCTTTATTTTAAGTCGAAAAGTATCATAAGCAACGGAAGAGCTCTTTGTATACTTGATGTAGCCATTTAGAAATTGCGCAAGGATTTTAAGAAGGCTTAATTAAATTTTTGTATATGGCGAAGGGCGAACTCAACTCGACATGGCCGCCAGAAATGTGCCTTGCAGAATGAGAGCAGGCCTCTCCGGCGGATTTGTGTTATCCCGCCGTCTCCTTCTTATGCTCCTCAGTTGATGTTGCTGTGGCACCAATTCATTACTCATTTCACATGAAATGCAATAATGTGCGTGGTTTACACCTTATTTCTTAATTTCAAACAAATTAGCAACAATCATTAGACCTTACAAAATTTTTTTTTTTTTAAACAAAATAAGAAATGCGCAATGAGATTTCAATTGACAAAACAGCTGACTTCGAAAATTCGAAATTCCTATTCCCCAATTTTTCTTCTCCCTAGGAGAAAAGATATGTAGATGTTTTAAGACAAAATCATGATTATTGATTCACTGGTATTCTGTGGCAGATAGCGGATCTGCGGTAGGGTTCTGTTGGCCTAGTTCGGGGTGAACGAGAGCGGGTTTAAGTGGGTTGTTGTCTTCGTTCGGGATGAACGAGAGCTGGGGTAAGCGGGTTGTAGGCCTCGTTCAGGGTGAACGAGAGCTGGGTTATACGGGTTGTTGGTTATAACGGTTGGGAGTTACAAGTCTCCCTCACCCTCACTGGAGGGTGGTAGTAGGACCAATTTCGTGAGTGGTCGGGTGGTTTGTCCTCTTGCCGTATCAAGTTCGACGACTCGAACTCGGTTATCGGGGCCATAATGGAGGTTGGCTATCCGACCTAGTCTTCATTCGTTGGGGGGCAGATTGTCCTCTTTAATGACGACTAAGTCCCCCTGTTTGAGATTCGATTGTGGATGCTTCCACTTAACGCGCTTCTGCAGTTCGGTGAGGTACTCCGTTTTCCACCGCTTGCAGAAGGTTTGATGCAGCGCCTTAAGTTTTTCCCATCGATTGACGAGTGAAGCGCGATTCTCGCTGACGTCAATCTCGGGTGGCGCTAGTAGGTGGCCCCCGACGAGGAAGTGCCCGGGGGTGAGTGGCTCCAGGTTGGACGGGTCATTGGAAGATGGGCTTAGGGGTCGGGAGTTGAGACAGGATTCAATCCTACACAGGAGGGTGCTAAACTCCTCTAGAATAAATTTATGATCCAATGCGATCTTTTTGAAATGGGTTTTGAAACTCTTGACTCCCGCTTCCCACAGTCCGCCCATATGAGGAGCAGCTGCTGGTATGAAATGCCATGTAAGGGTTTGGTGGGCATATTTAGAGAGGGTTTGGTTGCGCGCATCAACGAGGAATGCCTTGACCTCTGAGCGGAGAGCCCTCGACGCACCGACAAAGTTCGTTCCGTTGTTGGAATAGAGGTTTTTCGGGCATCCTCGTCTGGAGACAAACCGACTAAATGCTGCTAGAAACGCGGCGGTGCTGAGGTCGCTAGTCGCCTCTAAGTGGATCGCCTTAGTCGCAAAGCAGACGAATAGACAGACGTAACCCTTAGACATGCGGCATCCTCGTCCGCTGTAAGACTTTATGTCAAACGGTCCTGCGAAATCCACCCCGGTGTTGGTAAATGCCCTGCTAAAGGTAGTGCGTTCCGCAGGGAGGGTTCCCATGAGTTGCGTCGGGGAACGTTTGCGAAATAGCGTACAGGCCTTGCAGTTGTGTATGATGGATCGGATCATGTTTTTGACCCGAGGTATCCAATACTGCGTGCGTAGGAGCCGCAGCATTAGTTGGTTTCCGCCATGTATGGAAATGGTGTGGACAAACTGGACCAGGAGACGGGTGAGTCGGCAGGCGTAAGGGAGGATTATCGGGTGACCCTCGTCGACGGGAACGTCCCTGGATGCGTTGAGGCGACCCCCCACCCGAAGGACATTATCTTCGTCGATAAAGGGGTTTAAAGAGAGAATCTCGCTTTTGGTCGCGATGGGTTTCCTAGTTCTCAGAGAGCTTATTTCTTCGGCATAGTGGTTGGTTTGGGATATCCTTATGAGGCGGCTAGTCGTAGCCTTGATTTCGTCGGGCGAGATCTGGTGAGACTCCGCCTTAAAGGACATTTTAGTTTTTGGACGTGTTCTATTCGAGAATCGTATAATGTAGGAGATAACCCGTAACGCTCTTGATAGATCGGAAAACCGATCAAGAATATCCATCTGTCAATATCTGTCCATAGGTGCATGTTAAATGTGCCTAAGTTCAGGTTCTCCATCACAATTTCCAAAGTTTCAGCCAGCAAGACGGCACCGCATAACTCCAATCTTGGTAGTGAAATTGTTTTTACTGGTGCCACCCTCGTTTTCGCCATGAGTAGACTAACGTATGCCCTATCGTTGATCTTAGCTCGCACGTAAACCGTAGCCCCGTAGGCTTTTTCGGACGCGTCACAGAAGCCGTGAATTTCTATATCGTTGGTTGGGGTGAAGTGCACCCACCGAGGTATACGAATCCGGTTAATGGCGGGGTACTCCTGCATAAAGGTTTGCCACCGATCTAAAGTGATTGTGGATACCGGTTCATCCCAATCCGTCCCCTCCAGCCAAATGTTCTGCATTAATATCTTAGCTACGATGATAACTGGAGCAAGCCAGCCTAACGGGTCGAAGAGTTTGGCGATGGCCGATAGGATCGCCCTTTTTGTTAAGATGTCTTGGTTTTCGATTGGTTTCGCTGTGAAATAGAAATAGTCGGAATGCGCGTTCCAACGGATGCCTAGGGTTTTTACCATGCTCGCGTCCTCGAATTCCAGAAAGTCTTCCGTAAGCCTGTGAGGTTTGGGTATGCCCTGTAGTATCCTACTGCAGTTAGATGTCCACTTTCGCAGAGGGAATCCTGCTGACTTTAATGCAGCTGTGATTTCATCGCGGGCCGCGATTGCTGCTTCGATGCTATGTCCCCCTGCAAGGACGTCATCGACGTACATACTGTTTCGCAAGATATGCGCTGCGGTTGGCAGAGACGCCTCGACGTCATCAGCAAGTTCATGTAGGGTTCTGATCGCTAGATAGGGGGCACAGTTTACCCCAAAAGTTACCGTGTTGAGCTCAAACACGCTGACAGGGTCCTCTGCTTGGAGTCGAAAAACTATTCTTTGGTATTGGGTTTGATTTTCCTTTACCCAAATTTGCCTTTACATCTTCTCAATGTCGCTATTGAAGACGTACTTGTAGAATCTCCATCGGAGGAGCAGTATTGTTAAGTCGGATTGCAGTACTGGGCCGGTGTGTAGAACATCGTTCAGGCTTATGCCATTGGATGTCGGGCACGACGCGTTGAATACGACCCTTACTTTAGTCGTTGTGCTTTCTTCTTTGATCACCGCATGATGCGGTAAGAAATAGCAATCAGTTGATTGTGGTGGTACTACGGTGTGCACCTTAGTCATGTGCCCTAACGTGACATATTCTGTCAGTACCCTATTGTATTCCATCTGTAGGGCCGGGGTCTTGGCTAGGCGCGTCTCGTTCCGATAGAACTGAGAGCAGACGCTCTTGAGAGATGGGCCCAAACAGACGGTTTTTGGGAAGCTTTGTTTGAATGGAAGGGCGACAGTATATCTTCCATCTGAATTCCTTTCCGTTGTGTTTTTATATAGTGCCTCGCAATAGGCATTATCTTCGGTCAGTGCCTTTTTTGTAGGTACGTTTTCAAGTTCCCAGAAAGCGGCTAGCTGCTTGTCTAGGCTAATTTCATTGAAAAAGGATACTCGTGTATTGGTTGGGTGAGGTGCATCTGCACGACCGGTTAAAATCCAACCGAAGACGGTTTCTTGGACGAGAAGCGTATTTAGGACGTTCTTCTGTATACCGTTTAGTATGATCTGGGGATAAATATCGCCTCCAAGTATGAGGTCGACTGGTTCATTAATGAAGAACCTCTTATCCGCCAGAATCAGATCAGGGAATGCTTGCCGAGTCGTTGCGCTCACTTGGCAAGTCGGAAGGTCCCCTGTTAATTGAGGCAGGACTAGGGCCACTGTATGGATGCTTACTAAGGGGTCTGTAAGCGAACCTAAGTTAATTGAGCATGATTCCTTTACCTGTGCAGATGGTGTATTATTTATTCCTGACACCTGCACATGCAAACGTTTGGACGGAAGGTTTATTCGCTTCTTTAGTCTTTCAGTTATGAAAGAGCATTCGGACCCAGAGTCTATCAGCGCTCTGGCGGAAAATTTCACCCCGTTGTACATTATATGAACCCGCGCTGTTCCTAATAACACCCCTTTAGTGGTGTTAGCATGACACGAAGAGACGTTATTAGTATTATCTTGTCTTTTTTCAGACTCCATCCTTGCCCAGCCTGCTGTGAGGTTGAAGGTGAATTGTCGGTGGCGTTTAGAGTCCACCTTTGAGGAGTTGTCTTTGGTTGTGCTGTCGGAAGATGGAGCAAGGTGTTGTGCCTTGCGTGGCACGTGCTGCAATTGAATTGGCTAGTGCATCGTGTCACGGTGTGTCCACCCGACAGACAATTCAGACAATAACTATTGTTTTTGATAAATTCGATTTTGCCTGACGTGGACAACCTACGGAATTTTTGGCAATTTCGTAATTTGTGCTCCGTACTGTTGCACATCTTACATGCCGACTTTGGTACGCTTGCTTGGTAAACCCCAAGTTCCGTAGAATTTTCCCTAGAATTCGAACTCTGACTTTTGGGTGTTTTTGTTGTTTTATTACCCCTCAGATCGGAAACCGTCTCCAATGTCTGGAAGCGATTGGACAGGAATTTGTCCATATCCTCCCATTTCGGGATATCTGTCTTCCGTTCTACGGTCTGTTCCCAAAGAGGCAATGTAGATTCAGGGAGTTTTGTGGAGCATAAGTAAGTTATGATTGCGTCCCAATTTGTGATGTCAATATTATGACATTGTAGCGCAGAAATGCAATTGTTGATCTCACGTTGCAATTTTTTAATTGATGTTCCACACTCCTGCTCGACTGCCGTCAGATTAAATAAAAGTTTTAATTGTGTGTTGACGAGGATACGTTTATTTTCGTACCTGTCGCTTAGATTCTTCCAGGCGGTTGCAAAACCCTCGTTTGTTAATGAGCACCTGCCCACTATTTCTTTTGCCTCCCCTTGCGTTTTTTGCTTCAAATAGTATAATTTCTCGACATCTTTCAGATCGGTATTGTGGATGTATATCGCCGTGAACATATCTCGAAAAGCTGGCCAGGAGAGGTAGTCGCCTTTAAATACATGGTGTCACAAGGCGGCAGCCGCATTTTATGTCCACGGCGCGAGGAGTCTTCCTCATTTGCTTCATCTTTCGCCGGCTGTGGGGTGATAGCTTCGGCTTCAGCCGCCACAGCAGACATGCATTGCAGGTAGCATGCAAAGCAACTTTTATTTTTCTTTCTTAATGAGCTGAGCTCGTCTTTGGAGAGTTCAGAATTGCCGAGAAGACTTTCATATGTGGACTTGGTCTTCTTCCATAGTGCCCTTAGCTCCTCTTGCAGTAGTGCAAGGGTGTGCTTGTTCCGGGATTCGGCCGGGGTGGAGTTGAACTCTTGTTCAAACTCCACTATGGAATCAGCCAATCTAATATAAGTCTCCATTGATTTTATTAATTTGAATATTTTGTCTCTTTGAAGGTGTCGAGCTCGGAGGTAAACGACTTAGTGGGTTTGGTGTAAATGCAACCACAACAAAAAATTATAAGAGTGTTTTCGTTTTTGCTGTGATTGCGCTATATAAGTAAAAGCTTTAGGAACACACGAATTCTGATTGAATGTGTTAACACAGATAGCAATCTTATGTGAATAGTGCTAAGCAAAAATTTAATCAAATGTAAATTATGCCGTGTATGTAATGTGGCCGGTGATATGAACCACTTATAGAAATCCTCACGAGGATTGTGCAAGCCACAGATAGAAATCCTGACGAGGATTTAATGTGTATGCAGTGATATGGAAATAAACACAAATAGAAATCCTGACGAGGATTTAGTGTGTATAAAATGATATAAATGTAGTGATATGCAGCACAGATAGAAATCCTGACGAGGATTTAATGTGTATGCAGTGATATGGAAATAAACACAGATAGAAATCCAGACGAGGATTTAGTGTGTATAAAGTGATATAAATGTAGTGATATGCAGCACAGATAGAAATCCTGACGAGGATTTAATGTGTATGCAGTGATATGGAAATAAACACAGATAGAAATCCTGCCGAGGATTTAGTGTGTATAAAGTGATATAAATGTAGTGATATGCAGCACAGATAGAAATCCTGAAAGGTTCTAGTCGGTGCGAAGTGATATTAAGCACGGATAGAAGTCCTGAAAGGATTTAATGTGTCTACAGTGATATGCAATGCAGAGAAGAGAATCGTCTGCAAATATTTAATGTGTCTTAACAGGTGTGTTGGACACAGATAGAAATATTTTGAAAACTTAGCGTGTTTAAAAAAAATTAAAAACGCAGATGGTAATCCCAATGTGGATATAGTGTAAAATGTGAACCACAGATAAAAAAATCCCAATGAGGATTTAATGTGAAACACAGATAGAAAATCCCAATGAGGATTTAATGTGAAACACAGATAGAAATCCTGACGAGGATTAAATGTGTATACAAAGTGAAAGTGAACGCCAAGTATTCCCGAGTAGCCAACCAGGGATCTTTCCCAATATAAAAAATAAATTTGTTTATCCAACTTACTGTGGAAAATTACGATTTAAAGTATTTATTAAGAAAAAAAAGTGATAAAGATACAGCTATATAATATAAAACTCAGTATAAATTGTGTGATCAAGCCACTAGCCACCCAACGTAGTGATACTTTTTTGGCTTTTGGTAATATTTCAGCTCGCAAACTGATTACTAAAGTGAATTCCGTGATAGACAAGCTACGGCTATCAACCAAGTGTAATTATGGTTCCTGACTAGGAAGTTTGTCAATGTATGTGACGATGAGGGGGTACAACACAGTGCAGTGATGAGTGTGAAAAAAAACTAAAAAAAAATTCACTGACTGTCTGCCTTGAGCGGTGTCGAGTAACCCTTACCACTGGTGGGGGGAATTACCCGATCGTCAAAAGGCGATTGGTGTGTTTATTACCACGAATTCTAACAATTTCACTTGCTTTGCCTTTTTTGTCTAACACGGAATGCACTTTCCGTGCGTAAATCACGCAAATAAAAAAATGTTTTGTGCAACCAAGCAACCACGTACCTTGTGTTTTTAGTTGATCGATGGGCAGCGATGTGTTGATGTGATGGACTGTAGAGTGATGACAAACTGTGATGATGATGGACTTTGACTGATGAGTATGATGATGATAAGATTGTATGTGATGTCGTGACGATGATATTAGTGGACTGTATGAGTGATAATGGACTGTATGATGATGTGATCTCGACGTCAATAGACTGTGTGTGATGATTTTATGGCAGTATGTGTGTTGTGTGATAGCGAGTTGCCAAAATGTTGTGCTAGTTGGTTTTGTTTCGCTGATTACTTTTTCCAAATTAACACTTTTATAAATTTGCTAATATTTTTCAATTATTCTGCTGCGCTGATTCTGTGTTGTCTTCAAATTTTTGATTTTCTCGGCGCGTAAGGACCAATGTTTTGCGGGGCAGTGTGGACCCGGGGAAGTCGGGCGTGTGTGTCGCAAATAAAAAGAAAGCAAAGAAAAGAATTAGGGCGAGTAACAACAAATGTATTCACGTTATAAACAATATAAATTCTCAGCTTTATTTATCATCAAAAAGGGAATTGCTTCACAAACTAATTCGAATTCAAAGTTCTTAAATTGTTAATTACACATTCGTGCACGGCAAATATTAGTAATATGACGACCGCAAATTGTTGGATAGATTACAATTCAAAAATAGAAATATTGGTGGCTGATTGCCAGACAATTGCCAAGTGCAAATTCTAATGTTAAAAAATCGCAATTATTAAGAAGAATCACAATAGCAAGGTGCGATTATAGCGTAATTATATGCACAACCTATGAAAAGATACGTAATATGATAACTCACCTGTGAGATAGCTGCTGGCTCGTTGACGTTCCAAAATAGAAAAGGCAGACCAAGACCGCGAACAAGTCCGCGGCACCCGCCGATAGCTAACTTTCGTTGAGTTTTTCCCCTTCAAAGTTAGCTTTCGGCTGGTGTTAGCCGTTACCGGTAATAATAATAAAAACTAATGTGCGTGTTAGGGTGGTCCGAAATATTTAGGCTGGTGGCCTAAACATCTAGAGTCACCCCTGGTTCACCTTTATTGCGATACATCGAAAAGGCGTCCACCTATAGAACTAAGGCCCACTCCGTTTTAAAATACTCATTAACTCCTTTCGTTTGATACCCATATTGCACAAACGAATTCTAGAGTCACCCCTGGCCCACCTTTATGGCGATATCTCGAAACGGTGTCCACCTATGGAACTAAGGATTACTCCATTTTAAAATACTCATTAAAACCTTTCCTTTGATACCCATATTGTACAAACAAATTCTAGGGTCACCCCTGGTCCACCTTTATGGCGATATCTCGAAACGGCGTCCACCTATGGAACTAATGATTACTCCTTTTTAGAATACTCATTAACATCTTTCATTTGATACCCATATCGTACAAACGCATTCTAGAGTCACCCCTGGTTCACCTTTATGGCGATATCTCGAAAAGGCGACCACCTATACAACAACCACCACTCCCTTTTAAAACCCTCATTAATACCTTTAATTTGATACCCATATCGTGAAAACACATTCTAGAGTCACCCCTGGTCCACCTTTATGGCGATACGGCATCCACTTATAGAACTAAGGCCCACTCCCTTCTAAAATACTCATTAACACCATTCGTTTGATGCCCATATTGTACATACAAATTCTAGGGTCACCCCTGGTCCACCTTTGTGGCTATATCCCTAAATGGCGTCCGCCTATAGAACTATGGCACACTCCCTCATAAAATACTTTTTAATGCCTTTCATTTGATACACTTGTCATATAAACACATTCCAGGGTTTCCCTCGGTTCATTTTCCTACATGGTTATTTTCCCTTATGTTGTCACCATAGCTCTCAACTGAGTATGTAATGTTCGGTTACACCCGAACTTAACCTTCCTTACTTGTTGTAGCTACAAAGCTTCGCCATCGTACACAATCTTTGGTTCAACATTTTAAACTTTAGGAATACGCTATCACTTTATCTCTCCCTTCTCTTCCACTTTCTCTACCACTTTTTCACATACTTTTCGCTCACTTTATCTCTTTCTGCTTTTTGCGCACTCCAAGGCGAGTCCATACCAGCTTATGGCAAAGCGAAATCAACCTATGTAATTCGTTGTGCAGACTAATGTCAAGTCAAAAGAAAATTTACAATGCATGTCATATAAGTTTTTCTACGTTCCTTGCTCTCCTCTTTCTATATTCTCCCATCTATTACTTTCTCTCTTCCTCTCTTTCCATCTTCCATCGGTCCCTAGACTTTTCTAACAAATCGCACCAAAAATAAAGTTTTTTGAATTTGACGAATTTGACGATTTTCGTGATTAAAAGAAAGGCGAATTCAGTACCAGGTATTGTTATCCCTTCAGCTGATTGCTTCTTCTTGATAGTTTCCCATCAGCTGATTGCTTCTCCTTGCAATTGGGTTGACTTCGCTTTGCCACCACCTCGTATGAATTCACCTTGGTTAAATGTTATCGGTTCCTTTGTTATAGACTATGGGAGCCTTATCGCTTGTTGGTGGTGGCGAATTTCTGGATCATTACATCAAACTCTACTTGTACAAGGCTTATTTTCATGCAAGGCGAATCCATACCAGGTGGTGGCAAAGCGAATTCGATTAATTCGCCGTGCAGAAGAATGTCAAGTCAAAAGAAAATTTTTATTGATTTCAATTAACTGACATATTTTATACCACGCGTTGTATGGAAAATAATCTAGAAGAAGCAATCAGCAGTTGGGATAACAACAACTGGTACTCAATTCGCCTTGGTTTCATGTAACTTATTATTACACTTTACATATTTAACACTGAATACTTTCATATTTCATTTACCACAAAAGCTTTTGGAAATAGTTTCAATAATTTCGTAAACCTGTCGAGTTTATAGAATTTTTCCAATCATTACAAATTCAAGTCGAAAAGATTAAAATTCATTAATTTTACAAAAATTAGCTGTATTTGCAAAAACACTGGAATTTCTATTAACTCTATAGTTATTATTTAAATATTACTAAGCCAAATCTAAATTAGTGCGTCCCAACGCAAAGAATAATTTTTTTAACCATTAAAAAATTTAACGATAGTCATTAATGGATATAATGAAACCGTCATTAACTTCACGCTCCACCACGAAAACCATCAAAGGCGTTTCCAAAACTGCAATCCACAAGACGAAAATTGGCAAATGTCAACGTCCCAGTGGAACAATACATCGTAATCCATATTTGAATTTTTTGAGCGATTTTCGTCAACGTAATACAGGACTCTCCGCTGTGGAAACAATTAAACGTGGCGCTAAAGAGTGGATGAGTATGGCAAAAGAGGATAAATTGAAATACATTGAAAAGGTTAGTAGACTTTATTTCAATTTAAAATGACGTACATTTGTAAGTATTTACAGTAAGCATTTTATGCACCTAAAAAGCGTAAGTCAGCACACTCCCCTAAGTCTTTGGGGACAAATTTTGCAGTTACAACAACAACATAAAATGTATAATGTAATATCGCAGTATTTGATTAAGCTCCTGTATTCAGTTATTTCTGCAACTGAATGTTCGGCTTTCTTTTTTTCTCTGACAGTCATTATGGAATACCTGAAAAACGCCAGTAGCCGAGCCACAGCGGCTCATCGCCAACGTCGTGTTCTTGTATATAACAACTCTTGGATCGAAAAAAATGTATATATATATGTATATGTGTATATATGGACTGTGTTGTGCAAAGGTTTATGACCGTTTTCCCCAGCGGGTTAGGGGGCCTGTCGTAAGAGGCGACTAAAATACTAAATTGAGGGGTTGTGTAGCGCAACCCTTTCAAGGTGTTGCCAGCGCAAAATATAGCTTATCCAACCCAATTGTCAACCTCACCTACCCGTGGCGAATCATGTTACTTTAACAGCGCGGCTCTGGAGACTCCAAGTTCCTCATGGATCTAGGGGGGCGGTATGGCCTGGAAGGTTTAATGTGGTCATACTAAATCGTTCCCGAGATGGAGGTGCCTTAGTGGTGCTTGATACTGGAAAGTACCGGATCTGCATCCGGCAAAGGACCATCAACATCGATAACACTCCCCAAGGGCTACGGGGAGTATCCTTATCGCTTCAACAACAACAACCGTCTAATTTTCCCTTCAGCTGATTGCTTCTTCTTGATAGTTTCCCATCAGCTGATTGCTTCTCCTTGCAATTGGGTTGACTTCGCTTTGCCACCACCTCGTATGAATTCGCCTTGGTTAAATGTTATCGGTTCCTTTGTTATAGACTATGGGAGCCTTATCGCTTGTTGGTGGTGGCGAATTTCTGGATCATTACATCAAACTCTACTTGTACAAGGCTTATTTTCATGCAAGGCGAATCCATACCAGGTGGTGGCAAAGCGAATTCGACTAATTCGCCGTGCAGAAGAATGTCAAGTCAAAAGAAAATTTTTATTGATTTCGATTAACTGACATATTTTATACCACGCGTTGTATGGAAAATAATCTAGAAGAAGCAATCAGCAGTTGGGATAACAACAACTGGTACTGAATTCGCCTTGGTTTCATGTAACTTATTATTACACTTTACATATTTAACACTGAATACTTTCATATTTCATTTACCACAAAAGCTTTTGGAAATAGTTTCAATAATTTCGTAAACCTGTCGAGTTTATAGAATTTTTCCAATCATTACAAATTCAAGTCGAAAAGATTAAAATTCATTAATTTTACAAAAATTAGCTGTATTTGCAAAAACACTGGAATTTCTATTAACTCTATAGTTATTATTTAAATATTACTAAGCCAAATCTAAATTAGTGCGTCCCAACGCAAAGAATAATTTTTTTAACCATTAAAAAATTTAACGATAGTCATTAATGGAGATAATGAAACCGTCATTAACTTCACGCTCCACCACGAAAACCAATAAAGGCGTTTCCAAAACTGCAATCCACAAGACGAAAATTGGCAAATGCCAACATCCCAGTGGAACAATACATCGTAATCCATATTTGAATTTTGTGAGCGATTTTCGTCAACGTAATACAGGACTCTCCGCTGTGGAAACAATTAAACGTGGCGCTAAAGAGTGGATGAGTATGGCAAAAGAGGATAAATTGCAATACATTGAAAAGGTTAGTAGACTTTATTTGAATTTAAAATGACGTACATTTTTAAGTATTTACAGTAAGCATTTTATGCACCTAAAAAGCGTAAGTCAGCACACTCCCCTAAGTCTTTGGGGACAAATTTTGCAGTTACAACAACAACATAAAATGTATAATGTAATATCGCAGTATTTGACTAAGCTCCTGTATTCAGTTATTTCTGCAACTGAATGGTCGGCTTTCTTTTTTTCTCTGACAGTCATTATGGAATACCTGAAAAACGCCAGTAGCCGAGCCACAGCGGCTCATCGCCAACCTCGTGTTCTTGTATATAACAACTCTTGGATCGAAAAAAATGTATATATATATGTATATGTGTATATATGGACTGTGTTGTGCAAAGGTTTATGACCGTTTTCCCCAGCGGGTTAGGGGGCCTGTCGTAAGAGGCGACTAAAATACTAAATTGAGGGGTTGTATAGCGCAACCCTTTCAAGGTGTTTCCAGCGCAAAATATAGCTTATCCAACCCAATTGTCAACCTCACCTACCCGTGGCGAATCATGTTACTTTAACAGCGCGGCTCTGGAGACTCCAAGTTCCTCATGGATCTAGGGGGGCGGTATGGCCTGGAAGGTTTAATGTGGTCATACTAAATCGTTCCCGAGATGGTCGGGCTGGTGCCTTAGTGGTGCTTGATACTGGAAATTACCGGATCTGCATCCGGCAAAGGACCATCAACATCGATAACACTCCCCAAGGGCTTCGGGGAGTATCCTTATCGCTTCAACAACAACAACCGTCAAATTTTTGATCAGGCTCTAGCTAGCAGTTTGTAGTGGAAGTGACTGAAAAGCGGACTAGCTATCTTAAAATATGGATACATATTTTTCAAGGTATTGGGCAATCCGTATTGGAAAGGAAAGGAAAAGTATGTAGGTCGAAGAAAGTATTGGTAATAAACTGAGACTGAAGCCAGAACCATGCCTGTAACCGAAACTGGGCCGATCCGAGCCATAACGAATTCGGAACCGAATTTAAATCTAGAAACGAAAGCAGAAGCTAAAACGGATAACTGAGACCAGAACCAAATCTGAAACCTAGACCGATACCGGGATCGAAACACGAACACATAACAGAGCGAAACCATAACCAAACCCAGATCGGATGTGGAACCAAAACCCAAGCCAAGCCCCGTCAGAAACGAGAACTGAAACAATGACCGAACTCGAGTCAAACCCAAGACTGATATTGAAACACAATAGGTAAATCAGAAATATAAAGGAGAAAATAAGTCATTAGCGAAACCCGAGCAGAAACGGAAACCATAGCGAAAACTGAAATCATAATCAAAGTTGAAACCAAAATTGATACTGACAAAATCGATTTCTCAGTCAAACATGAAATTTAAATCTGAATCGAAAGTGACCTTGGCCAAACTTAAATTGTATTTATTATTATCATAATTATAAGGCCTCGGAGTTGTTGATGTTGTTGTTGTAGCTATAAGGACACTGCCCGAAGGCCTTGGGGAGTGTTATCGAGATGATGGTCCCATGCCTAATGCAGATCCGGTACCAAGCCCGACCATCTCGGGAACGATTTGTTATGACCACATGCGATATTCTAGGCCATACCGCCCTACCACCCCCTACATCCTTGAGGAGTTCGGGGTCGCCAGAGCCTCGGCTGTAAATGAAACAGGATTCGCCACAGATAGGTGAGGTTGACAATTGGGTTTTTGGAGAAGCTATATATTGCGCTGGCAACCTGTCTATTTGGTATATTAGTCGCCTCTTACGACAGGCATACCTACCGCGGGTATATTCTAACCCCCTAACCCGCCTCGATGCACTGCTATCTTTATTTTGATCCATCGTTCTTGACCTTTCAGTCAGTCTATTGCTGTGTGTGGAGGCTTTTAATGTATTTGACTACCTCCTCAGATTTTTTAATCCATATCATGAAGGGATTAAGAGTCACGCTACTAGATGGGAGAGTCTGCCTTGCCTTATCGCTTGTTGGTGGTGGCGAATTTCTGGATCATTACATCAAACTCTACTTGTACAAGGCTTATTTTCATGCAAGGCGAATCCATACCAGGTGGTGGCATAGCGAATTCGACTAATTCGCCGTGCAGAAGAATGTCAAGTCAAAAGAAAATTTTTATTGATTTCGATTAACTGACATATTTTAGTACCCCGCGTTGTATGGAAGATAATCTAGAAGAAGCAATCAGCAGTTGGGATAACAACAACTGGTACTGAATTCGCCTTGGTTTCATGTAACTTATTATTACACTTTACATATTTAACACTGAATACTTTCATATTTCATTTACCACAAAACCTTTTGGAAATAGTTTCAATAATTTCGTAAACCTGTCGGGTTTATAGAATTTTTCCAATCATTACAAATTTAAGTCGAAAAGATTAAAATTCATTCATTTTACAAAAATGCTGTATTTGCAAAAACACTGGAATTTCTATTAACTCTATAGTTATTATTTAAATATTACTAAGCCAAATCTAAATTAGTGCGTCCCAACGCAAAGAATAATTTTTTTAACCATTAAAAAATTTAACGATAGTCATTAATGGAGATAATGAAACCTTCATTAACTTCACGCTCCACCACGAAAACCAATAAAAGCGCTTCCAAAACTGCAATCCACAAGACGAAAATTGGCAAATTCCAACATCCCAGTGGAACAATACATCGTAATCCATATTTGAATTTTGTGAGCGATTTTCGTCAACGTAATACAGGACTCTCCGCTGTGGAAACAATTAAACGTGGCGCTAAAGAGTGGATGAGTATGGCAAAAGAGGTTAAATTGCAATACATTGAAAAGGTTAGTAGACTTTATTTGAATTTAAAATGACGTACATTTGTAAGTATTTACAGTGAGCATTTTATGCACCTAAAAAGCATAAGTCAGCACACTCCCCTAAGTCTTTGGGGATAAATTTTGCAGTTACATCAACAACATAAAATGTATAATGTAATATCGCAGTATTTGACTAAGCTCCTGTATTCAGTTATTTCTGCAACTGAATGTTCGGCTTTCTTTTTTTCTCTGACAGTCATTATGGAATACCTGAAAAACGCCAGTAGCCGAGCCACAGCGGCTCATCGCCAACCTCGTGTTCTTGTATATAACAACTCTTGGATCGAAAAAAATGTATATATATATGTATATGTGTATATATGGACTTTGTTGTGCAAAGGTTTATGACCGTTTTCCCCAGCGGGTTAGGGGGCTGTCGTAAGAGGCGACTAAAATACTAAATTGAGGGGTTGTGTAGCGCAACCCTTTCAAGGTGTTGCCAGCGCAAAATATAGCTTATCCAACCCAATTGTCAACCTCACCTACCCGTGGCGAATCATGTTACTTTAACAGCGCGGCTCTGGAGACTCCAAGTTCCTCATGGATCTAGGGGGGCGGTATGGCCTGGAAGGTTTAATGTGGTCATACTAAATCGTTCCCGAGATGGTCGGGCTGGTGCCTTAGTGGTGCTTGATACTGGAAAGTACCGGATCTGCATCCGGCAAAGGACCATCAACATCGATAACGCTCCCCAAGGGCTTCGGGGAGTATCCTTATCGCTTCAACAACAGCAACCGTCTAATTTTTGATCAGGCTCTAGCTAGCAGTTTGTAGTGGAAGTGACTGAAAAGCGGACTAGCTATCTTAAAATATGGATACATATTTTTCAAGGTATTGGGCAATCCGTATTGGAAAGGAAAGGAAAAGAATGTAGGTCGAAGAAAGTATTGGTAATAAACTGAGACTGAAGCCAGAACCATGCCTGAAACCGAAACTGGGCCGATCCGAGCCATAACGAATTCGGAACCGAATTTAAATCTAGAAACGAAAGCAGAAGCTAAAACGGATAACTGAAACCAGAACCAAATCTGAAACCTAGACCGATACCGGGATCGAAACACGAACACATAACAGAGCGAAACCATAACCAAACCCAGATCGGATGTGGAACCAAAACCCAAGCCAAGCCCCGTCAGAAACGAGAACTGAAACAATGACCGAACTCGAGTCAAACCCAAGACTGATATTGAAACAAAATAGGTAAATCAGAAATATAAGGGAGAAAATAAGTCATTAGCGAAACCCGAGCAGAAACGGAAACCATAGCGAAAACTGAAATCATAATCAAAGTTGAAACCAAAATTGATACTGACAAAATCGATTTCTCAGTCAAACATGAAATTTAAATCTGAATCGAAAGTGACCTTGGCCAAACTTAAATTGTATTTATTATTATCATTATTATAAGGCCTCGGTGTTGTTGATGTTGTTGTTGTAGCTATAAGGACACTGCCCGAAGGCCTTGGGGAGTGTTATCGAGATGATGGTCCCATGCCTAATGCAGATCCGGTACCAAGCCCGACCATCTCGGGAACGATTTGTTATGACCACATGCGACATTCTAGGCCATACCGCCCTACCAGCCCCTACATCCATGAGGAGTTGGATTCGCCACAGATAGGTGAGGTTGACAATTGGGTTTTTGGAGAAGCTATATATTGCGCTGGCAACCTGTCTATTTGGTATATTAGTCGCCTCTTACGACAGGCATACCTACCGCGGGTATATTCTAACCCCCTAACCCGCCTCGATGCACTGCTATCTTTATTTTGATCCATCGTTCTTGACCTTTCAGTCAGTCTATTGCTGTGTGTGGAGGCTTTTAATGTATTTGAGTACCTCCTCAGATTTTTTAATCCATACCATGAAGGTATTAAGAGTCACGCTACTAGATGGGAGAGTCTGCCTTGCCTTATCGCTTGTTGGTGGTGGCGAATTTCTGGATCACTACATCAAACTTTACTTGTACAAGGCTTATTTTCATGCAAGGCGAATCCATACCAGGTGGTGGCAAAGCGAATTCGACTAATTCGCCTTGCAGAAGAATGTCAAGTCAAAAGAAAATTTTTATTGATTTCGATTAACTGACATATTTTAGTACCACGCGTTGTATGGAAAATAATCT
This sequence comes from Eurosta solidaginis, assembly GCF_040869045.1. Lineage (NCBI taxonomy): Eukaryota > Metazoa > Arthropoda > Insecta > Diptera > Tephritidae > Eurosta > Eurosta solidaginis. Next base: position 89,454 of record NW_027137113.1, on the reverse strand, counting down.
AGAAGAAGCAATCAGCAGTTGGGATAACAACAACTGGTACTCAATTCGCCTTGGTTTCATGTAACTTATTATTACACTTTACATATTTAACACTGAATACTTTCATATTTCATTTACCACAAAAGCTTTTGGAAATAGTTTCAATAATTTCGTAAACCTGTCGAGTTTATAGAATTTTTCCAATCATTACAAATTCAAGTCGAAAAGATTAAAATTCATTAATTTTACAAAAATTAGCTGTATTTGCAAAAACACTGGAATTTCTATTAACTCTATAGTTATTATTTAAATATTACTAAGCCAAATCTAAATTAGTGCGTCCCAACGCAAAGAATAATTTTTTAAACCATTAAAAAATTTAACGATAGTCATTAATGGAGATAATGAAACCGTCATTAACTTCACGCTCCACTACGAAAACCAATAAAGGCGTTTCCAAAACTGCAATCCACAAGACGAAAATTGGCAAATGCCAACGTCCCAGTGGAACAATACATCGTAATCCATATTTGAATTTTTTGAGCGATTTTCGTCAACGTAATACAGGACTCTCCGCTGTGGAAACAATTAAACGGTGCGCTAAAGAGTGGATGAGTATGGCAAAAGGACCATCAACATCGATAACACTCCCCAAGGCCTTCGGGCAGTGTCCTTATAGCTACAACAACAACATCAACAACACCGAGGCCTTATAATAATGATAATAATAAATACAATTTAAGTTTGGCCAAGGTCACTTTCGATTTCATGTTTGACTGAGAATTCGATCTTGTCAGTATCAATTTTGGTTTCAACTTTGATTATGATTTCAGTTTTCGCTATGGTTTCCGTTTCTGCTCGGGTTTCGCTAATGACTTATTTTCTCCCTTATATTTCTAATTTACCTATTTTGTTTCAATATCAGTCTTGGGTTTGACTCGAGTTCGGTCACTGTTTCAGTTCTCGTTTCTGACGGGGCTTGGCTTGGGTTTTGGTTCCACATCCGATCTGGGTTTGGTTATGGTTTCGCTCTGTTATGTGTTCGTGTTTCGATCCCGGTATCGGTCTAGGTTTCAGATTTGGTTCTGGTTTCAGTTATCCGTTTTAGCTTCTGCTTTCGTTTCTAGATTTAAATTCGGTTCCGAATTCGTTATGGCTCGGATCGGCCCAGTTTCGGTTACAGGCATGGTTCTGGCTTCAGTCTCAGTTTATTACCAATACTTTCTTCGACCTACATTCTTTTCCTTTCCTTTCCAATACGGATTGCCCAATACCTTGAAAAATATGTATCCATATTTTAAGATAGCTAGTCCGCTTTTCAGTCACTTCCGCTACAAACTGCTAGCTAGACCCTGATCAAAAATTAGACGGTTGTTGTTGTTGAAGCGATAAGGATACTCCCCGAAGCCCTTGGGGAGTGTTATCGATGTTGATGATCCTTTGCCGGATGCAGATCCGGTACTTTCCAGTATCAAGCACCACTAAGGCACCAGCCCGACCATCTCGGGAACGATTTAGTATGACCACATTAAACCTTCCAGGCCATACCGCCCCCCTAGATCCATGAGGAACTTGGAGTCTCCAGAGCCGCGCTGTTAAAGTAACATGATTCGCCACGGGTAGGTGAGGTTGACAATTGGGTTGGATAAGCTATATTTTGCGCTGGCAACACCTTGAAAGGGTTGCGCTACACAACCCCTCAATTTAGTATTTTAGTCGCCTCTTACGACAGGCCCCCTAACCGCTGGGGAAAACGGTCATAAACCTTTGCACAACACAGTCCATATATACACATATACATATATATATATATATATATATATATAAATTTTTTTCGATCCAAGAGTTGTTATATACAAGAACACGAGATTGGCGATGAGCCGCTGTGGCTCGGCTACTGGCGTTTTTCAGGTATTCCATAATGACTGGCAGAGAAAAAAATAAAGCCGAACATTCAGTTGCAGAAATAACTGAATACAGGAGCTTAGTCAAATACTGCGATATTACATTATACATTTTATGTTGTTGTTGTAACTGCAAAATTTGTCCCCAAAGACTTAGGGGAGTGTGCTGACTTACGCTTTTTAGGTGCATAAAATGCTTACTGTAAATACTTACAAATGTACGTCATTTTAAATTCAAATAAAGTCTACTAACCTTTTCAATGTATTGCAATTTATCCTCTTTTGCCATACTCATCCACTCTTTAGCGCCACGTTTAATTGTTTCCACAGCGGAGAGTCCTGTATTACGTTGACGAAAATCGCTCACAAAATTCAAATATGGATTACGATGTATTGTTCCACTGGGATGTTGGCATTTGCCAATTTTCGTCTTGTGGATTGCAGTTTTGGAAACATTATACATTTTATGTTGTTGTTGTAACTGCAAAATTTGTCCCCAAAGACTTAGGGGAGTGTGCTGACTTACGCTTTTTAGGTGCATAAAATGCTTACTGTAAATACTTACAAATGTACGTCATTTTAAATTGAAATAAAGTCTACTAACCTTTTCAATGTATTGCAATTTATCCTCTTTTGCCATACTCATCTACTCTTTAGCGCCACGTTTAATTGTTTCCACAGCGGAGAGTCCTGTATTACGCTGACGAAAATCGCTCAAAAAATTCAAATATGGATTACGATGTATTGTTCCACTGGGACGTTGGCATTTGCCAATTTTCGTCTTGTGGATTGCAGTTTTGGAAACGCCTTTATTGGTTTTCGTGGGGGGGCGTGAAGTTAATGACGGTTTCATTATCTCCATTAATGACTATCGTTAAATTTTTTAATGGTTAAAAAAATTATTCTTTGCGTTGGGACGCACTAATTTAGATTTGGCTTAGTAATATTTAAATAATAACTATAGAGTTAATAGAAATTCCAGTGTTTTTGCAAATACAGCTAATTTTTGTAAAATTAATGAATTTTAATCTTTTCGACTTGAATTTGTAATGATTGGAAAAATTCTATAAACTCGACAGGTTTACGAAATTATTGAAACTATTTCCAAAAGCTTTTGTGGTAAATGAAATATGAAAGTATTCAGTGTTAAATATGTAAAGTGTAATAATAAGTTACATGAAACCAAGGCGAATTCAGTACCAGTTGTTGTTATCCCAACTGCTGATTGCTTCTTCTAGATTATTTTCCATACAACGCGTGGTACTAAAATATGTCAGTTAATCGAAATCAATAAAAATTTTCTTTTGACTTGACATTCTTCTGCACGGCGAATTAGTCGAATTCGCTTTGCCACCACCTGGTATGGATTCGCCTTGCATGAAAATAAGCCTTGTACAAGTAGAGTTTGATGTAATGATCCAGAAATTCGCCACCACCAACAAGCGATAAGGCAAGGCAGACTCTCCCATCTAGTAGCGTGACTCTTAATCCCTTCATGATATGGATTAAAAAATCTGAGGAGGTACTCAAATACATTAAAAGCCTCCACACACAGCAATAGACTGACTGAAAGGTCAAGAACGATGGATCAAAATAAAGATAGCAGTGCATCGAGGCGGGTTAGGGGGTTAGAATATACCCGCGGTAGGTATGCCTGTCGTAAGAGGCGACTAATATACCAAATAGACAGGTTGCCGGCGCAATATATAGCTTCTCCAAAAACCCAATTGTCAACCTCACCTATCTGTGGCGAATCCTGTTTCATTTACAGCCGAGGCTCTGGCGACCCCGAACTCCTCATGGATGTAGGGGGTGGTAGGGCGGTATGGCCTAGAATGTCGCATGTGGTCATAACAAATCGTTCCCGCGATGGTCGGGCTTGGTACCGGATCTGCATTAGGCATGGGACCATCATCTCGATAACACTCCCCAAGGCCTTCGGGCAGTGTCCTAATAGCTACAACAACAACATCAACAACACCGAGGCCTTATAATAATAATAATAATAAATACAATTTAAATTTGGCCAAGGTCACTTTCGATTCAGATTTAAATTTCATGTTTGACTGAGAAATCGATTTTGTCAGTATCAATTTTGGTTTCAACTTTGATTATGATTTCAGTTTTCGCTATGGTTTCCGTTTCTGCTCGGGTTTCGCCAATGACTTATTTTCTCCCTTATATTTCTGATTTACCTATTTTGTTTCAATATCAGTCTTGGGTTTGACTCGAGTTCGGTCATTGTTTCAGTTCTCGTTTCTGACGGGGCTTAGATTGGGTTTTGGTTCCACATCCGATCTGGGTTTGGTTATGGTTTCGCTCTGTTATGTGTTCGTGTTTCGATCCCGGTATCGGTCTAGGTTTCAGATTTGGTTCTGGTTTCAATTATCCGTTTTAGCTTCTGCTTTGGTTTCTAGATTTAAATTCGGTTCCGAATTCGTTATGGCTCGGATCGGCCCAGTTTTGGTTACAGGCATGGTTCTGGCTTCAGTCTCAGTTTATTACCAATACTTTCTTCGACCTACATTCTTTTCCTTTCCTTTCCAATACGGATTGCCCAATACCTTGAAAAATATGTATCCATATTTTAAGATAGCTAGTCCGCTTTTCAGTCACTTCCACTACAAACTGCTAGCTAGAGCCTGATCAAAAATTAGACGGTTGTTGTTGTTGAAGCGATAAGGATACTCCCCGAAGCCCTTGGGGAGTGTTATCGATGTTGATGGTCCTTTGCCGGATGCAGATCCGGTACTTTCCAGTATCAAGCACCACTAAGGCACCAGCCCGACCATCTCGGGAACGATTTAGTATGACCACATTAAACCTTCCAGGCCATACCGCCCCCCTAGATCCATGAGGAACTTGGAGTCTCCAGAGCCGCGCTGTTAAAGTAACATGATTCGCCACGGGTAGGTGAGGTTGACAATTGGGTTGGATAAGCTATATTTTGCGCTGGCAACACCTTGAAAGGGTTGCGCTACACAACCCCTCAATTTAGTATTTTAGTCGCCTCTTACGATAGGCCCCCTAACCCGCTGGGGAAAACGGTCATAAACCTTTACACAACACAGTCCATATATACACATATACATATATATATACATTTTTTTCGATCCAAGAGTTGTTATATACAAGAACACGAGGTTGGCGATGAGCCGGTGTGGCTCGGCTACTGGCGTTTTTCAGGTATTCCATAATGACTGTCAGAGAAAAAAATAAAGCCGAACATTCAGTTGCAGAAATAACTGAATACAGGAGCTTAGTCAAATACTGCGATATTACATTATACATTTTATGTTGTTGTTGTAACTGCAAAATTTGTCCCCAAAGACTTAGGGGAGTGTGCTGACTTACGCTTTTTAGGTGCATAAAATGCTTACTGTAAATACTTACAAATGTACGTCATTTTAAATTGAAATAAAGTCTACTAACCTTTTCAATGTATTGCAATTTATCCTCTTTTGCCATACTCATCTACTCTTTAGCGCCACGTTTAATTGTTTCCACAGCGGAGAGTCCTGTATTACGCTGACGAAAATCGCTCAAAAAATTCAAATATGGATTACGATGTATTGTTCCACTGGGACGTTGGCATTTGCCAATTTTCGTGTTGTGGATTGCAGTTTTGGAAACGCCTTTATTGGTTTTCGTGGTGGAGCGTGAAGTTAATGACGGTTTCATTATCTCCATTAATGACTATCGTTAAATTTTTTAATGGTTAAAAAAATTATTCTTTGCGTTGGGACGCACTAATTTAGATTTGGCTTAGTAATATTTAAATAATAACTATAGAGTTAATAGAAATTCCAGTGTTTTTGCAAATACAGCTAATTGTTGTAAAATTAATGAATTTTAATCTTTTCGACTTGAATTTGTAATGATTGGAAAAATTCTATAAACTCGACAGGTTTACGAAATTATTGAAACTATTTCCAAAAGCTTTTGTGGTAAATGAAATATGAAAGTATTCAGTGTTAAATATGTAAAGTGTAATAATAAGTTACATGAAACCAAGGCGAATTCAGTACCAGTTGTTGTTATCCCAACTGCTGATTGCTTCTTCTAGATTATTTTCCATACAACGCGTGGTACTAAAATATGTCAGTTAATCGAAATCAATAAAAATTTTCTTTTGACTTGACATTCTTCTGCACGGCGAATTAGTCGAATTCGCTTTGCCACCACCTGGTATGGATTCGCCTTGCATGAAAATAAGCCTTGTACAAGTAGAGTTTGATGTAATGATCCAGAAATTCGCCACCACCAACAAGCGATAAGGCAAGGCAGACTCTCCCATCTAGTAGCGTGACTCTTAATCCCTTCATGATATGGATTAAAAAATCTGAGGAGGTACTCAAATACATTAAAAGCCTCCACACACAGCAATAGACTGACTGAAAGGTCAAGAACGATGGATCAAAATAAAGATAGCAGTGCATCGAGGCGGGTTAGGGGGTTAGAATATACCCGCGGTAGGTATGCCTGTCGTAAGAGGCGACTAATATACCAAATAGACAGGTTGCCAGCGCAATATATAGCTTCTCCAAAAACCCAATTGTCAACCTCACCTATCTGTGGCGAATCCTGTTTCATTTACAGCCGAGGCTCTGGCGACCCCGAACTCCTCATGGATGTAGGGGGTGGTAGGGCGGTATGGCCTAGAATGTCGCATGTGGTCATAACAAATCGTTCCCGAGATGGTCGGGCTTGGTACCGGATCTGCATTAGGCATGGGACCATCATCTCGATAACACTCCCCAAGGCCTTCGGGCAGTGTCCTTATAGCTACAACAACAACATCAACAACACCGAGGCCTTATAATAATGATAATAATAAATACAATTTAAGTTTGCCCAAGGTCACTTTCGATTCAGATTTAAATTTCATGTTTGACTGAGAAATCGATTTTGTCAGTATGAATTTTGGTTTCAATTTTGATTATGATTTCAGTTTTCGCTATGGTTTCCGTTTCTGCTCGGGTTTCGCTAATGACTTATTTTCTCCCTTATATTTCTGATTTACCTATTTTGTTTCAATATCAGTCTTGGGTTTGACTCGAGTTCGGTCATTGTTTCAGTTCTCGTTTCTGACGGGGCTTGGCTTGGGTTTTGGTTCCACATCCGATCTGGGTTTGGTTATGGTTTCGCTCTGTTATGTGTTCGTGTTTCGATCCCGGTATCGGTCTAGGTTTCAGATTTGGTTCTGGTTTCAGTTATCCGTTTTAGCTTCTGCTTTCGTTTCTAGATTTAAATTCGGTTCCGAATTCGTTATGGCTCGGATCGGCCCAGTTTCGGTTACAGGCATGGTTCTGGCTTCAGTCTCAGTTTATTGCCAATACTTTCTTCGACCTACATTCTTTTCCTTTCCTTTCCAATACGGATTGCCCAATACCTTGAAAAATATGTATCCATATTTTAAGATAGCTAGTCCGCTTTTCAGTCACTTCCACTACAAACTGCTAGCTAGAGCCTGATCAAAAATTAGACGGTTGTTGTTGTTGAAGCGATAAGGATACTCCCCGAAGCCCTTGGGGAGTGTTATCGATGTTGATGGTCCTTTGCCGGATGCAGATCCGGTACTTTCCAGTATCAAGCACCACTAAGGCACCAACCCGACCATCTCGGGAACGATTTAGTATGACCACATTAAACCTTCCAGGCCATACCGCCCCCCTAGATCCATTAGGAACTTGGAGTCTCCAGAGCCGCGCTGTTAAAGTAACATGATTCGCCACGGGTAGGTGAGGTTGACAATTGGGTTGGATAAGCTATATTTTGCGCTGGCAACACCTTGAAAGGGTTGCGCTACACAACCCCTCAATTTAGTATTTTAGTCGCCTCTTACGACAGGCCCCCTAACCCGCTGGGGAAAACGGTCATAAACCTTTGCACAACACAGTCCATATATACACATATACATATATATATACATTTTTTTCGATCCAAGAGTTGTTATATACAAGAACACGAGGTTGGCGATAAGCCGCTGTGGCTCGGCTACTGGCGTTTTTCAGGTATTCCATAATGACTGTCAGAGAAAAAAAGAAAGCCGAACATTCAGTTGCAGAAATAACTGAATACAGGAGCTTAGTCAAATACTGCGATATTACATTATACATTTTATGTTGTTGTTGTAACTACAAAATTTGTCCCCAAAGACTTAGGGGAGTGTGCTGACTTACGCTTTTTAGGTGCATAAAATGCTTACTGTAAATACTTACAAATGTACGTCATTTTAAATTGAAATAAAGTCTACTAACCTTTTCAATGTATTGCAATTTATCCTCGTTTGCCATACTCATCCACTCTTTAGCGCCACGTTTAATTGTTTCCACAGCGGAGAGTCCTGTATTACGTTGACGAAAATCGCTCAAAAAATTCAAATATGGATTACGATGTATTGTTCCACTGGGACGTTGGCATTTGCCAATTTTCGTCTTGTGGATTGCAGTTTTGGAAACGCCTTTATTGGTTTATCTCCATTAATGACTATCGTTAAATTTTTTAATGGTTAAAAAAATTATTCTTTGCGTTGGGACGCACTAATTTAGATTTGGCTTAGTAATATTTAAATAATAAATATAGAGTTAATAGAAATTCCAGTGTTTTTGCAAATACAGCTAATTTTTGTAAAATTAATGAATTTTAATCTTTTCGACTTGAATTTGTAATGATTGGAAAAATTCTATAAACTCGACAGGTTTACGAAATTATTGAAACTATTTCCAAAAGCTTTTGTGGTAAATGAAATATGAAAGTATTCAGTGTTAAATATGTAAAGTGTAATAATAAGTTACATGAAACCAAGGCGAATTCAGTACCAGTTGTTGTTATCCCAACTGCTGATTGCTTCTTCTAGATTATTTTCCATACAACGCGTGGTACTAAAATATGTCAGTTAATCGAAATCAATAAAAATTTTCTTTTGACTTGACATTCTTCTGCACGGCGAATTAGTCGAATTCGCTTTGCCACCACCTGGTATGGATTCGCCTTGCATGAAAATAAGCCTTGTAAAAGTAGAGTTTGATGTAATGATCCAGAAATTCGCCACCACCAACAAGCGATAAGGCAAGGCAGACTCTCCCATCTAGTAGCGTGACTCTTAATCCCTTCATGATATGGATTAAAAAATCTGAGGAGGTACTCAAATACATTAAAAGCCTCCACACACAGCAATAGACTGACTGAAAGGTCAAGAACGATGGATCAAAATAAAGATAGCAGTGCATCGAGGCGGGTTAGGGGGTTAGAATATACCAGCGGTAGGTATGCCTGTTGTAAGAGGCGATTAATATACCAAATAGACAGATTGCCAGCGCAATATATAGCTTCTCCAAAAACCCAATTGTCAACCTCACCTATCTGTGGCGAATCCTGTTTCATTTACAGCCGAGGCTCTGGCGACCCCGAACTCCTCATGGATGTAGGGGGTGGTAGGGCGGTATGGCCTAGAATGTCGCATGTGGTCATAACAAATCGTTCCCGAGATGGTCGGGCTTGGTACCGGATCTGCATTAGGCATGGGACCATCATCTCGATAACACTCCCCAAGGCCTTCGGGCAGTGTCCTTATAGCTATAACAAAAACATCAACAACACCGAGGCCTTATAATAATGATAATAATAAATACAATTAAAGTTTGGCCAAGGTCACTTTCGATTCAGATTTAAATTTCATGTTTGACTGAGAAATCGATTTTGTCAGTATCAATTTTGGTTTCAACTTTAATTATGATTTCAGTTTTCGCTATGGTTTCCGTTTCTGCTCGGGTTTCGCTAATGATTTATTTTCTCCCTTATATTTCTGATTTACCTATTTTGTTTCAATATCAGTCTTGGGTGTGACTCGAGTTCGGTCATTGTTTCAGTTCTCGTTTCTGACGGGGCTTGGCTTGGGTTTTGGTTCCACATCCGATCTGGGTTTGGTTATGGTTTCGCTCTGTTATGTGTTCGTGTTTCGATCCCGGTATCGGTCTAGGTTTCAGATTTGGTTCTGGTTTCAGTTATCCGTTTTAGCTTCTGCTTTCGTTTCTAGATTTAAATTCGGTTCCAAATTCATTATGGCTCGGATCGGCCCAGTTCCGGTTACAGGCATGGTTCTGGCTTCAGTCTCAGTTTATTACCAATACTTTCTTCGACCTACATTCTTTTCCTTTCCTTTCCAATACGGATTGCCCAATACCTTGAAAAATATGTATCCATATTTTAAGATAGCTAGTCCGCTTTTCAGTCACTTCCACTACAAACTGCTAGCTAGAGCCTGATTAAAAATTAGACGGTTGTTGTTGTTGTAGCGATAAGGATACTCCCCGAAGCCTTTGGGGAGTGTTATCGATGTTGATGGTCCTTTGCCGGATGCAGATCCGGTACTTTCCAGTATCAAGCACCACTAAGGCACCAGCCCGACCATCTCGGGAACGATTTAGTATGACCACATTAAACCTTCCAGGCCATACCGCCCCCCTAGATCCATGAGGAACTTGGAGTCTCCAGAGCCGCGCTGTTAAAGTAACATGATTCGCCACGGGTAGGTGAGGTTGACAATTGGGTTGGATAATCTATATTTTGCGCTGGCAACACCTTGAAAGGGTTGCGCTACACAACCCCTCAATTTAGTATTTTAGTCGCCTCTTACGACAGGCCCCCTAACCCGCTGGGGAAAACGGTCATAAACCTTTACACAACACAGTCCATATATACACATATACATATATATATACATTTTTTTCGATCCAAGAATTGTTATATACAAGAACACGAGGTTGGCGATGAGCCGCTGTGGCTTGGCTACTGGCGTTTTTCAGGTATTCCATAATGACTGTCAGAGAAAAAAATAAAGCCGAACATTCAGTTGCAGAAATAACTGAATACAGGAGCTTAGTCAAATACTGCGATATTACATTATACATTTTATGTTGTTGTTGTAACTGCAAAATTTGTCCCCAAAGACTTAGGGGAGTGTGCTGACTTACGCTTTTTAGGCGCATAAAATGCTTACTGTAAATACTTACAAATGTACGTCATTTTAAATTGAAATAAAGTCTACTAACCTTTTCAATGTATTGCAATTTATCCTCTTTTGCCATACTCATCCACTCTTTAGCGCCACGTTTAATTGTTTCCACAGCGGAGAGTCCTGTATTACGTTGACGAAAATCGCTCAAAAAATTCAAATATGGATTACGATGTATTGTTCCACTGGGACGTTGGCATTTGCCAATTTTCGTCTTGTGGATTGCAGTTTTGGAAACGCCTTTATTGGTTTTCGTGGTGGAGCGTGAAGTTAATGACGGTTTCATTATCTCCATTAATGACTATCGTTAAATTTTTTAATGGTTAAAAAAATTATTCTTTGCGTTGGGACGCACTAATTTAGATTTGGCTTAGTAATATTTAAATAATAACTATAGAGTTAATAGAAATTCCAGTGTTTTTGCAAATACAGCTAATTTTTGTAAAATTAATGAATTTTAATCTTTTCGACTTGAATTTGTAATGATTGGAAAAATTCTATAAACTCGACAGGTTTACGAAATTATTGAAACTATTTCCAAAAGCTTTTGTGGTAAATGAAATATGAAAGTATTCAGTGTTAAATATGTAAAGTGTAATAATAAGTTACATGAAACCAAGGCGAATTCAGTACCAGTTGTTGTTATCCCAACTGCTGATTGCTTCTTCTAGATTATTTTCCATACAACTCGTGGTACTAAAATATGTCAGTTAATCGAAATCAATAAAAATTTTCTTTTGACTTGACATTTTTCTGCACAGCGAATTAGTCGAATTCGCTTTGCCACCACCTGGTATGGATTCGCCTTGCATGAAAATAAGCCTTGTACAAGTAGAGTTTGATGTAATGATCCAGAAATTCGCCACCACCAACATGCGATAAGGCAAGGCAGACTCTCCCATCTAGTAGCGTGACTCTTAATCCCTTCATGATATGGATTAAAAAATCTGAGGAGGTACTCAAATACATTAAAAGCCTCCACACACAGCAATAGACTGACTGAAAGGTCAAGAACTATGGATCAAAATAAAGATAGCAGTGCATCGAGGCGGGTTAGGGGGTTAGAATATACCCGCGGTAGGTATGCCTGTCGTAAGAGGCGACTAATATACCAAATAGACAGGTTGCCAGCGCAATATATAGCTTCTCCAAAAACCCAATTGTCAACCTCACCTATCTGTGGCGAATCCTGTTTCATTTACAGCCGAGGCTCTGGCGACCCCGAACTCCTCATGGATGTAGGGGGTGGTAGGGCGGTATGGCCTAGAATGTCGCATGTGGTCATAACAAATCGTTCCCGAGATGGTCGTGCTTGGTACCGGATCTGCATTAGGCATGGGACCATCATCTCGATAACACTCCCCAAGGCCTTCGGGCAGTGTCCTTATAGCTACAACAACAACATCAACAACACCGAGGCCTTATAATAATGATAATAATAAATACAATTTAAGTTTGGCCAAGGTCACTTTCGATTCAGATTTAAATTTCATGTTTGACTGAGAAATCGATTTTGTCAGTATCAATTTTGGTTTCAACTTTGATTATGATTTCAGATTTCGCTATGGTTTCCGTTTCTGCTCGGGTTTCGCTAATGACTTATTTTCTCCCTTATATTTCTGATTTACCTATTTTGTTTCAATATCAGTCTTGGGTTTGACTCGAGTTCGGTCATTGTTTCAGTTCTCGTTTCTGACGGGGCTTGGCTTGGGTTTTGGTTCCACATCCGATCTGGGTTTGGTTATGGTTTCGCTCTGTTATGTGTTCGTGTTTCGATCCCGGTATCGGTCTAGGTTTCAGATTTGGTTCTGGTTTCAGTTATCCGTTTTAGCTTCTGCTTTCGTTTCTAGATTTAAATTCGGTTCCGAATTCGTTATGGCTCGGATCGGCCCAGTTTCGGTTACAGGCATGGTTCTGGCTTCAGTCTCAGTTTATTACCAATACTTTCTGCGACCTACATTCTTTTCCTTTCCTTTCCAATACGGATTGCCCAATACCTTGAAAAATATGTATCCATATTTTAAGATAGCTAGTCCGCTTTTCAGTCACTTCCACTACAAACTGCTAGCTAGAGCCTGATCAAAAATTAGACGGTTGTTGTTGTTGAAGCGATAAGGATACTCCCCGAAGCCCTTGGGGAGTGTTATCGATGTTGATGGTCCTTTGCCGGATGCAGATCCGGTACTTTCCAGTATCAAGCACCACCAAGGCACCAGCCCGACCATCTCGGGAACGATTTAGTATGACCACATTAAACCTTCCAGGCCATACCGCCCCCCTAGATCCATGAGGAACTTGGAGTCAACAGAGCCGCGCTGTTAAAGTAACATGATTCGCCACGGGTAGGTGAGGTTGACAATTGGGTTGGATAAGCTATATTTTGCGCTGGCAACACCTTGAAAGGGTTGCGCTACACAACCCCTCAATTTAGTATTTTAGTCGCCTCTTACGACAGGCGCCCTAACCCGCTGGGGAAAACGGTCATAAACCTTTGCACAACACAGTCCATATATACACATATACATATATATACACATTTTTTTCGATCCAAGAGTTGTTATATACAAGAACACGAGGTTGGCGATGAGCCGCTGTGGCTCGGCTACTGGCGTTTTTCAGGTATTCCATAATGACTGTCAGAAAAAAAAGAAAGCCGAACATTCAGTTGCAGAAATAACTGAATACAGGAGCTTAGTCAAATACTGCGATATTACATTATACATTTTATGTTCTTGTTATAACTGCAAAATTTGTCCCCAAAGACTTAGGGGAGTGTGCTGACTTACGCTTTTTAGGTGCATAAAATGCTTACTGTAAATACTTACAAATGTACGTCATTTTAAATTGAAATAAAGTATACTAACCTTTTCAATGTATTGCAATTTATCCTCTTTTGCCATACTCATCCACTCTTTAGCGCCACGTTTAATTGTTTCCACAGCGGAGAGTCCTGTATTACGTTGACGAAAATCGCTCAAAAAATTCAAATATGGATTACGATGTATTGTTCCACTGGGACGTTGGCATTTGCCAATTTTCGTCTTGTGGATTGCAGTTTTGGAAACGCCTTTATTGGTTTTCGTAGTGGAGCGTGAAGTTAATGACGGTTTCATTATCTCCATTAATGACTATCGTTAAATTTTTTAATGGTTTAAAAAATTATTCTTTGCGTTGGGACGCACTAATTTAGATTTGGCTTAGTAATATTTAAATAATAACTATAGAGTTAATAGAAATTCCAGTGTTTTTGCAAATACACCTAATTTTTGTAAAATTAATGAATTTTAATCTTTTCGACTTGAATTTGTAATGATTGGAAAAATTCTATAAACTCGACAGGTTTACGAAATTATTGAAACTATTTCCAAAAGCTTTTGTGGTAAATGAAATATGAAAGTATTCAGTGTTAAATATGTAAAGTGTAATAATAAGTTACATGAAACCAAGGCGAATTCAGTACCAGTTGTTGTTATCCCAACTGCTGATTGCTTCTTCTAGATTATTTTCCATACAACGCGTGGTACTAAAATATGTCAGTTAATCGAAATCAATACAAATTTTCTTTTGACTTGACATTCTTCTGCACGGCGAATTAGTCGAATTCGCTTTGCCACCACCTGGTATGGATTCGCCTTGCATGAAAATAAGCCTTGTACAAGTAGAGTTTGATGTAATGATCCAGAAATTCGCCACCACCAACAAGCGATAAGGCAAGGCAGATTCTCCCATCTAGTAGCGTGACTCTTAATCCCTTCATGATATGGATTAAAAAATCTGAGGAGGTACTCAAATACATTAAAAGCCTCCACACACAGCAATAGACTGACTGAAAGGTCAAGAACGATGGATCAAAATAAAGATAGCAGTGCATCGAGGCGGGTTAGGGGGTCAGAATATACCCGCGGTAGGTATGCCTGTCGTAAGAGGCGACTAATATACCAAATAGACAGTTGCCAGCGCAATATATAGCTTCTCCAAAAACCCAATTGTCAACCTCACCTATCTGTGGCGAATCCTGTTTCATTTACAGCCGAGGCTCTGGCGACCCCGAACTCCTCATGGATGTAGGGGGTGGTAGGGCGGTATGGCCTAGAATGTCGCATGTGGTCATAACAAATCGTTCCCGAGATGGTCGGGCTTGGTACCGGATCTGCATTAGGCATGGGACCATCATCTCGATAACACTCCCCAAGGCCTTCGGGCAGTGTCCTTATAGCTACAACAACAACATCAACAACACCGAGGCCTTATAATAATGATAATAATAAATACAATTTAAGTTTGGCCAAGGTCACTTTCGATTCAGATTTAAATTTCATGTTTGACTGAGAAATCGATTTTGTCAGCATCAATTTTGGTTTCAACTTTGATTATGATTTCAGATTTCGCTATGGTTTCCGTTTCTGCTCGGGTTTCGCTAATGACTTATTTTCTCCCTTATATTTCTGATTTACCTATTTTGTTTCAATATCTGTCTTGGGTTTGACTCGAGTTCGGTCATTGTTTCAGTTCTCGTTTCTGACGGGGCTTGGCTTGGGTTTTGGTTCCACATCCGATCTGGGTTTGGTTATGGTTTCGCTCTGTTATGTGTTCGTGTTTCGATCCCGGTATCGGTCTAGGTTTCAGCTTTGGTTCTGGTTTCAGTTATCCGTTTTAGCTTCTGCTTTCGTTTCTAGATTTAAATTCGGTTCCGAATTCGTTATGGCTCGGATCGGCCCAGTTCCGGTTATAGGTATGGTTCTGGCTTCAGTCTCAGTTTATTACCAATACTTTCCTCGACCTACATTCTTTTCCTTTCCTTTCCAATACGGATTTCCCAATACCTTGAAAAATATGTATCCATATTTTAAGATAGCTAGTCCGCTTTTCAGTCACTTCCACTACAAACTGCTAGCTAGAGCCTGATCAAAAATTTGACGGTTGTTGTTGTTGAAGCGATAAGGATACTCCCCGAAGCCCTTGGGGAGTGTTATCGATGTTGATGGTCCTTTGCCGGATGCAGATCCGGTACTTTCCAGTATCAAGCACCACTAAGGCACCAGCCCGACCATCTCGGGGACGATTTAGTATGACCACATTAAACCTTCCAGGCCATACCGCCCCCCTAGATCCATGAGGAACTTGGAGTCTCCAGAGCCGCGCTGTTAAAGTAACATGATTCGCCACGGGTAGGTGAGGTTGACAATTGGGTTGGATAAGCTATATTTTGCGCTGGCAACACCTTAAAAGGGTTGCGCTACACAACCCCTCAATTTAGTATTTTAGTCGCCTCTTACGACAGGCCCCCTAACCCGCTGGGGAAAACGGTCATAAACCTTTGCACAACACAGTCCATATATACACATATACATATATATATACAATTTTTTCGATCGAAGAGTTGTTATATACAAGAACACGAGGTTGGCGATGAGCCGCTGTGGCTCGGCTACTGGCGTTTTTCAGGTATTCCATAATGACTGTCAGAGAAAAAAAGAAAGCCGAACATTCAGTTGCAGAAATAACTGAATACAGGAGCTTAGTCAAATACTGCGATATTACATTATACATTTTATGTTGTTGTTGTAACTGCAAAATTTGTCCCCAAAGACTTAGGGGAGTGTGCTGACTTACGCTTTTTAGGTGCATAAAATGCTTACTGTAAATACTTACAAATGTACGTCATTTTAAATTGAAATAAAGTCTACTAACCTTTTCAATGTATTGCAATTTATCCTCTTTTGCCATACTCATCCACTCTTTAGCGCCACGTTTAATTGTTTCCACAGCGGAGAGTCCTGTATTACGTTGACGAAAATCGCTCAAAAAATTCAAATATGGATTACGATGTATTGTTCCACTGGGACGTTGGCATTTGCCAATTTTCGTCTTGTGGATTGCAGTTTTGGAAACGCCTTTATTGGTTTTCGTGGTGGAGCGTGAAGTTAATGACGGTTTCATTATCTCCATTAATGACTATCGTTAAATTTTTTAATGGTTAAAAAAATTATTCTTTGCGTTGGGACGCACTAATTTAGATTTGGCTTAGTAATATTTAAATAATAACTATAGAGTTAATAGAAATTCCAGTGTTTTTGCAAATACAGCTAATTTTTGTAAAATTAATGAATTTTAATCTTTTCGACTTGAATTTGTAATGATTGGAAAAATTCTATAAACTCGACAGGTTTACGAAATTATTGAAACTATTTCCAAAAGCTTTTGTGGTAAATGAAATATGAAAGTATTCAGTGTTAAATATGTAAAGTGTAATAATAAGTTACATGAAACCAAGGCGAATTCAGTACCAGTTGTTGTTATCCCAACTGCTGATTGCTTCTTCTAGATTATTTTCCATACAACGCGTGGTACTAAAATATGTCAGTTAATCTAAATCAATAAAAATTTTCTTTTGACTTGACATTCTTCTGCACGGCGAATTAGTCGAATTCGCTTTGCCACCACCTGGTATGGATTCGCCTTGCATGAAAATAAGCCTTGTACAAGTAGAGTTTGATGTAATGATCCAGAAATTCGCCACCACCAACAAGCGATAAGGCAAGGCAGACTCTCCCATCTAGTAGCGTGACTCTTAATCCCTTCATGATATGGACTAAAAAATCTGAGGAGGTACTCAAATACATTAAAAGCCTCCACACACAGCAATAGACTGACTGAAAGGTCAAGAACGATGGATCAAAATAAAGATAGCAGTGCATCGAGGCGGGTTAGGGGGTTAGAATATACCCGCGGTAGGTATGCCTGTCGTAAGAGGCGACTAATATACCAAATAGACAGGTTGCCAGCGCAATATATAGCTTCTCCAAAAACCCAATTGTCAACCTCACCTATCTGTGGCGAATCCTGTTTCATTTACAGCTGAGGCTCTGGCGACCCCGAACTCCTCATGGATGTATGGGGTGGTAGGGCGGTATGGCCTAGAATGTCGCATGTGGTCATAACAAATCGTTCCCGAGATGGTCGGGCTTGGTACCGGATCTGCATTAGGCATGGGACCATCATCTCGATAACACTCCCCAAGGCCTTCGGGCAGTGTCCTTATAGCTACAACAACAACATCAACAACACCGAGGCCTTATAATAATGATAATAATAAATACAATTTAAGTTTGGCCAAGGTCACTTTCGATTCAGATTTAAATTTCATGTTTGACTGAGAAATCGATTTTGTCAGTATCAATTTTGGTTTCAACTTTGATTATGATTTCAGTTTTCGCTATGGTTTCCGTTTCTGCTCGGGTTTCGCTAATGACTTATTTTCTCCCTTATATTTCTGATTTACCTATTTTGTTTCAATATCAGTCTTGGGTTTGACTCGAGTTCGGTCATTGTTTCAGTTCTCGTTTCTGACGGGGCTTGGCTTGGGTTTTGGTTCCACATCCGATCTGGGTTTGGTTATGGTTTCGCTCTGTTATGTGTTCGTGTTTCGATCCCGGTATCGGTCTAGGTTTCAGATTTGGTTCTGGTTTCAGTTATCCGTTTTAGCTTCTGCTTTCGTTTCTAGATTTAAATTCGGTTCCGAATTCGTTATGGCTCGGATCGGCCCAGTTTCGGTTACAGGCATGGTTCTGGCTTCAGTCTCAGTTTATTACCAATACTTTCTTCGACCTACATTCTTTTCCTTTCCTTTCCAATACGGATTGCGCAATACCTTGAAAAATATGTATCCATATTTTAAGATAGCTAGTCCGCTTTTCAGTCACTTCCACTACAAACTGCTAGCTAGAGCCTGATCAAAAATTAGACGGTTGTTGTTGTTGAAGCGATAAGGATACTCCCCGAAGCCCTTGGGGAGTGTTATCGATGTTGATGGTCCTTTGCCGGATGCAGATCCGGTACTTTCCAGTATCAAGCACCACTAAGGCACCAGCCCGACCATCTCGGGAACGATTTAGTATGACCACATTAAACCTTCCAGGCCATACCGCCCCCCTAGATCCATGAGGAACTTGGAGTCTCCAGAGCCGCGCTGTTAAAGTAACATGATTCGCCACGGGTAGGTGAGGTTGACAATTGGGTTGGATTAGCTATATTTTGCGCTGGCAACACCTTGAAAGGGTTGCGCTACACAACCCCTCAATTTAGTATTTTAGTCGCCTCTTACGACAGGCCCCCTAACCCGCTGGGGAAAACGGTCATAAACCTTTGCACAACACAGTCCATATATACACATATACATATATATATACAATTTTTTCGATCCAAGAGTTGTTATATACAGGAACACGAGGTTGGCGATGAGCCGCTGTGGCTCGGCTACTGGCGTTTTTCAGGTATTCCATAATGACTGTCAGAGAAAAAAAGAAAGCCGAACATTCAGTTGCAGAAATAACTGAATACAAGAGCTTAGTCAAATACTGCGATATTACATTATATATTTTATGTTGTTGTTGTAACTGCAAAATTTGTCCCCAAAGACTTAGGGGAGTGTGCTGACTTACGCTTTTTAGGTGCATAAAATGCTTACTGTAAATACTTACAAATGTACGTAATTTTAAATTGAAATAAAGTCTACTAACCTTTTCAATGTATTGCAATTTATCCTCTTTTGCCATACTCATCCACTCTTTAGCGCCACGTTTAATTCTTTCCACAGCGGAGAGTCCTGTATTACGTTGACGAAAATCGCTCAAAAAATTCAAATATGGATTACGATGTATTGTTCCACTGGGACGTTGGCATTTGCCAATTTTCGTCTTGTGGATTGCAGTTTTGGAAACGCCTTTATTGGTTTTCGTGGTGGAGCATGAAGTTAACGACGGTTTCATTATCTCCTTTAATGACTATCGTTAAATTTTTTAATGGTTAAAAAAATTATTCTTTGCGTTGGGACGCACTAATTTAGATTTGGCTTAGTAATATTTAAATAATAACTATAGAGTTAAATGAAATTCCAGTGTTTTTGCAAATACAGCTAATTTTTGTAAAATTAATGAATTTTAATCTTTTCGACTTGAATTTGTAATGATTGGAAAAATTCTATAAACTCGACAGGTTTACGAAATTATTGAAACTATTTCCAAAAGCTTTTGTGGTAAATGAAATATGAAAGTATTCAGTGTTAAATATGTAAAGTGTAATAATAAGTTACATGAAACCAAGGCGAATTCAGTACCAGTTGTTGTTATCCCAACTGCTGATTGCTTCTTCTAGATTATTTTCCATACAACGCGTGGTACTAAAATATGTCAGTTAATCGAAATCAATAAAAATTTTCTTTTGACTTGACATTCTTCTGCACGGCGAATTAGTCGAATTCGCTTTGCCACCACCTGGTATGGATTCGCCTTGCATGAAAATAAGCCTTGTACAAGTAGAGTTTGATGTAATGATCCAGAAATTCGCCACCACCAACAAGCGATAAGGCAAGGCAGACTCTCCCATCTAGTAGCGTGACTCTTAATCCCTTCATGATATGGATTAAAAAATCTGAGGAGGTACTCAAATACATTAAAAGCCTCCACACACAGCAATAGACTGACTGCAAGGTCAAGAATGATGGATCAAAATAAAGATAGCAGTGCATAGAGGCGGGTTAGGGGGTTAGAATATACCCGCGGTAGGTATGCCTGTCGTAAGAGGCGAATAATATACCAAATAGACAGGTTGCCAGCGCAATATATAGCTTCTCAAAAACCCAATTGTCAACCTCACCTATCTGTGGCGAATCCTGTTTCATTTACAGCCGAGGCTCTGGCGACCCCGAACTCCTCATGGATGTAGGGGGTGGTAGGGCGGTATGGCCTAGAATGTCGCATGTGGTCATAACAAATCGTTCCCTAGATGGTCGGGCTTGGTACCGGATCTGCATTATGCATGGGACCATCATCTCGATAACACTCCCCAAGGCCTTCGGGCAGTGTCCTTATAGCTACAACAACAACATCAACAACACCGAGGCCTTATAATAATGATAATAATAAATACAATTTAAGTTTGGCCAAGGTCACTTTCGATTCAGATTTAAATTGCATGTTTGACTGAGAAATCGATTTTGTCAGTATCAATTTTGGTTTCAATTTTGATTATGATTTCAGTTTTCGCTATGGTTTCCGTTTCTGCTCGGGTTTCGCTAATGACTTATTTTCTCCCTTATATTTCTGATTTACCTATTTTGTTTCAATATCAGTCTTGGGTTTGACTCGAGTTCGGTCATTGTTTCAGTTCTCGTTTCTGACGGGGCTTGGCTTGGGTTTTGGTTCCACATCCGATCTGGGTTTGGTTATGGTTTCGCTCTGTTATGTGTTCGTGTTTCGATCCCGGTATCGGTCTAGGTTTCAGATTTGGTTCTGGTTTCAGTTATCCGTTTTAGCTTCTGCTTTCGTTTCTAGATTTAAATTCGGTTCCGAATTCGTTATGGCTCGGATCGGCCCAGTTTCGGTTACAGGCATGGTTCTGGCTTCAGTCTCAGTTTATTGCCAATACTTTCTTCGACCTACATTCTTTTCCTTTCCTTCCCAATACGGATTGCCCAATACCTTGAAAAATATGTATCCATATTTTAAGATAGCTAGTCCGCTTTTCAGTCACTTCCACTAAAAACTGCTAGCTAGAGCCTGATCAAAAATTAGACGGTTGTTGTTGTTGAAGCGATAAGGATACTCCCCGAAGCCCTTGGGGAGTGTTATCGATGTTGATGGTCCTTTGCCGAATGCAGATCCGGTACTTTCCAGTATCAAGCACCACTAAGGCACCAGCCCGACCATCTCGGGAACGATTTAGTATGACCACATTAAACCTTCCAGGCCATACCGCCCCCCTAGATCCATGAGGAACTTGGAGTCTCCAGAGCCGCGCTGTTAAAGTAACATGATTCGCCACGGGTAGGTGAGGTTGACAATTGGGTTGGATAAGCTATATTTTGCGCTGGCAACACCTTGAAAGGGTTGCGCTACACAACCCCTCAATTTAATATTTTAGTCGCCTCTTACGACAGGCCCCCTAACTCGCTGGGGAAAACGGTCATAAACCTTTGCACAACACAGTCCATATATACACATATACATATATATATACATTTTTTTCGATCCAAGAGTTGTTATATACAAGAACACGAGGTTGGCGATGAGCCGCTGTGGCTCGGCTACTGGCGTTTTTCAGGTATTCCATAATGACTGTCAGAGAAAAAAAGAAAGCCGAACATTCAGTTGCAGAACTAACTGAATACAGGTCAAAATACTGCGATATTACATTATACATTTTATGTTGTTGTTGGAACTGCAAAATTTGTCCCCAAAGACTTAGGGGAGTGTGCTGACTTACGCTTTTTAGGTGCATAAAATGCTTACTGTAAATACTTACAAATGTACGTCATTTTAAATTGAAATAAAGTCTACTAACCTTTTCAATGTATTGCAATTTATCCTCTTTTGCCATACCCATCCACTTTTAGCGCCACGTTTAATTGTTTCCACAGCGGAGAGTCCTGTATTACGTTGACGAAAATCGCTCAAAAAATTCAAATATGGATTACGATGTATTGTTCCACTGGGACGTTGGCATTTGCCAATTTTCGTCTTGTGGATTGGAAACGCCTTTATTGGTTTTCGTGGTGGAGCGTGATGTTGATGACGGTTTCATTATCTCCTTTAATGACTATCGTTAAATTTTTTAATGGTTAAAAAAATTATTCTTTGCGTTGGGACGCACTAATTTAGATTTGGCTTAGTAATATTTAAATAATAACTATAGAGTTAAATGAAATTCCAGTGTTTTTGCAAATACAGCTAATTTTTGTAAAATTAATGAATTTTAATCTTTTCGACTTGAATTTGTAATGATTGGAAAAATTCTATAAACTCGACAGGTTTACGAAATTATTTAAACTATTTCCAAAAGCTTTTGTGGTAAATGAAATATGAAAGTATTCAGTGTTAAATATGTAAAGTGTAATAATAAGTTACATGAAGCCAAGGCGAATTCAGTACCAGTTGTTGTTATGCCAACTGCTGATTGCTTCTTCTAGATTATTTTCCAAACAACGCGTGGTACTAAAATATGTCAGTTAATCGAAATCAATAAAAATTTTCTTTTGACTTGACATTCTTCTGCACGGCGAATTAGTCGAATTCGCTTTGCCACCACCTGGTATGGATTCGCCTTGCATGAAAATAAGCCTTGTACAAGTAGAGTTTGATGTAATGATCCAGAAATTCGCCACCACCAACAAGCGATAAGGCAAGGCAGACTCTCCCATCTAGTAGCGTGACTCTTAATCCCTTCATGATATGGATTAAAAAATCTGAGGAGGTACTCAAATACATTAAAAGCCTCCACACACAGCAATAGACTGACTGAAAGGTCAAGAACGATGGTTCAAAATAAAGATAGCAGTGCATCGAGGCGGGGTAGGGGGTTAGAATATACCAGCGGTAGGTATGCCTGTCGTAAGAGGCGACTAATATACCAAATAGACAGGTTGCCAGCGCAATATATAGCTTCTCCAAAAACCCAATTGTCAACCTCACCTATCTGTGGCGAATCCTGTTTCATTTACAGCCGAGGCTCTGGCGACCCCGAACTCCTCATGGATGTAGGGGGTGGTAGGGCGGTATGGCCTAGAATGTCGCATGTGGTCATAACAAATCGTTCCCGAGATGGTCGGGCTTGGTACCGGATCTGCATTAGGCATGGGACCATCATCTCGATAACACTCCCCAAGGCCTTCGGGCAGTGTCCTTATAGCTACAACAACAACATCAAAAACACCGAGGCCTTATAATAATGATAATAATAAATACAATTAAAGTTTGGCCAAGGTCACTTTCGATTCAGATTTAAATTTCATGTTTGACTGAGAAATCGATTTTGTCAGTATAAATTTTGGTTTCAACTTTGATTATGATTTCAGTTTTCGCTATGGTTTCCGTTTCTGCTCGGGTTTCGCTAGTGACTTATTTTCTCCCTTATATTTCTGATTTACCTATTTTGTTTCAATATCAGTCTTGGGTTTGACTCGAGTTCGGTCATTGTTTCAGTTCTCGTTTCTGACGGGGCTTGGCTTGGGTTTTGGTTCCACATCCGATCTGGGTTTGGTTATGGTTTCGCTCTGTTATGTGTTCGTGTTTCGATCCAAGTATCGGTCTAGGTTTCAGATTTGGTTCTGGTTTCAGTTATCCGTTTTAGCTTCTGCTTTCGTTTCTAGATTTAAATTCGGTTCCGAATTCGTTATGGCTCGGATCGGCCCAGTTCCGGTTACAGGCATGGTTCTGGCTTCAGTCTCAGTTTATTACCAATACTTTCTTCGACCTACATTCTTTTCCTTTCCTTTCCAATACGGATTGCCCAATACCTTGAAAAATATGTATCCATATTTTAAGATAGCTAGTCCGCTTTTCAGTCACTTCCACTACAAACTGCTAGCTAGAGCCTGATTAAAAATTAGACGATTGTTGTTGTTGAAGCGATAAGGATACTCCCCGAAGCCCTTGGGGAGTGTTATCGATGTTGATGGTCCTTTGCCGGATGCAGATCCGGTACTTTCCAGTATCAAGCCCCACTAAGGCACCAGCCCGACCATCTCGGGAACGATTTAGTATGACCACATTAAACCTTCTAGGCCATACCGCCCCCCTAGATCCATGAGGAACTTGGAGTCTCCAGAGCCGCGCTGTTAAAGTAACATGATTCGCCACGGGTAGGTGAGGTTGACAATTGGGTTGGATAAGCTATATTTTGCGCTGGCAACACCTTGAAAGGGTTGCGCTACACAACCCCTCAATTTAGTATTTTAGTCGCCTCTTACGACAGGCCCCCTAACCCGCTGGGGAAAACGGTCATAAACCTTTGCACAACACAGTCCATATATACACATATACATATATATATACATTTTTTTCGATCCAAGAGTTGTTATATACAAGAACACGAGGTTGGCGATGAGCTGCTGTGGCTCGGCTACTGGCGTTTTTCAGGTATTCCATAATGACTGTCAGAGAAAAAAAGAAAGCCGAACATTCAGTTGCAGAAATAACTGAATACAGGAGCTTAGTCAAATACTGCGATATTACATTATACATTTTATGTTGTTGTTGTAACTGCAAAATTTGTCCCCAAAGACTTCGGGGAGTGTGCTGACTTACGCTTTTTAGGTGCATAAAATGCTTACTGTAAATACTTACAAATGTACGTCATTTTAAATTGAAATAAAGTCTACTAACCTTTTCAATGTATTGCAATTTATCCTCTTTTGCCATACTCATCCACTCTTTAGCGCCACGTTTAATTGTTTCCACAGCGGAGAGTCCGGTATTACGTTGACGAAAATCGCTCAAAAAATTCAAATATGGATTACGATGTATTGTTCCACTGGGACGTTGGCATTTGCCAATTTTCGTCTTGTGGATTGCAGTTTTGGAAACGCCTTTATTGGTTTTCGTGGTGGAGCGTGAAGTTAATGACGGTTTCATTATCTCCATTAATGACTATCGTTAAATTTTCTAATGGTTGAAAAAATTATTCTTGGCGTTGGGACGCACTAATTTAGATTTGGCTTAGTAATATTTAAATAATAACTATAGAGTTAATAGAAATTCCAGTATTTTTGCAAATACAGCTAATTTTTGTAAAATTAATGAATTTTAATCTTTTCGACTTGAATTTGTAATGATTGGAAAAATTCTATAAACTCGACAGGTTTACGAAATTATTTAAACTATTTCCAAAAGCTTTTGTGGTAAATGAAATATGAAAGTATTCAGTGTTAAATATGTAAAGTGTAATAATAAGTTACATGAAACCAAGGCGAATTCAGTACCAGTTGTTGTTATGCCAACTGCTGATTGCTTCTTCTAGATTATTTTCCATACAACGCGTGGTACTAAAATATGTCAGTTAATCGAAATCAATAAAAATTTTCTTTTGACTTGACATTCTTCTGCACGGCGAATTAGTCGAATTCGCTTTGCCACCACCTGGTATGGATTCGCCTTGCATGAAAATAAGCCTTGTACAAGTAGAGTTTGATGTAATGATCCAGAAATTCGCCACCACCAACAAGCGATAAGGCAAGGCAGGTAGCGTGACTCTTAATCCCTTCATGATATGGATTAAAAAATCTGAGGAGGTACTCAAATACATTAAAAGCCTCCACACACAGCAATAGACTGACTGAAAGGTCAAGAACGATGGATCAAAATAAAGATAGCAGTGCATCGAGGCGGGTTAGGGGGTTAGAATATACCCGCGGTAGGTATGCCTGTCGTAAGAGGCGACTAATATACCAAATAGACAGGTTGCCAGCGCAATATATAGCTTCTCCAAAAACCCAATTGTCAACCTCACCTATCTGTGGCGAATCCTGTTTCATTTACAGCCGAGGCTCTGGCGACCCCGAACTCCTCATGGATGTAGGGGGTGGT
This sequence comes from Eurosta solidaginis, assembly GCF_040869045.1. NCBI lineage: Eukaryota > Metazoa > Arthropoda > Insecta > Diptera > Tephritidae > Eurosta > Eurosta solidaginis. The sequence goes on along the minus strand of NW_027137113.1, from coordinate 63,196 downwards.
AGGGCTGTATGGCCTAGAATGTCGCATGTGGTCATAACAAATCGTTCCCGAGATGGTCGGGCTTGGTACCAGATCTGCATTAGGCATGGGACCATTATCTCGATAACACTCCCCAAGGCCTTCGGGCAGTGTCCTTATAGCTACAACAACAACATCAACAACACCGAGGCCTTATAATAATGATAATAATAAATACAATTTAAGTTTGGCCAAGGTCACTTTCGATTTCATGTTTGACTGAGAAATCGATTTTGTCAGTATCAATTTTGGTTTCAGCTTTGATTATGATTTCAGTTTTCGCTATGGTTTCCGTTTCTGCTCGGGTTTCGCTAATGACTTATTTTCTCCCTTATATTTCTGATTTACCTATTTGGTTTCAATATCAGTCTTGGGTTTGACTCGAGTTCGGTCATTGTTTCAGTTCTCGTTTCTGACGGGGCTTGGCTTGGGTTTTGGTTCCACATCCGATCTTGGTTTGGTTATGGTTTCCCTATGTTATGTGTTCGTGTTTCGATCCGGTATCGGTCTAGGTTTCAGATTTGGTTCTGGTTTCAGTTATCCGTTTTAGCTTCTGATTTCGTTTCTAGATTTAAATTCGGTTCCGAATTCGTTATGGCTCGGATCGGCCCAGTTTCGGTTACAGGCATGGTTCTGGCTTCAGTCTCAGTTTATTACCAATACTTTCTTCGACCTACATTCTTTTCCTTTCCTTTCCAATACGGATTGCCCAATACCTTGAAAAATATGTATCCATATTTTAAGATAGCTAGTCCGCTTTTCAGTCACTTCCACTACAAACTGCTAGCTAGAGCCTGATCAAAAATTAGACGGTTGTTGTTGTTGAAGCGATAAGGATACTCCCCGAAGCCCTTGGGGAGTGTTATCGATGTTGATGGTCCTTTGCCGGATGCAGATCCGGTATTTTCCAGTATCAAGCACAACTAAGGCACCAGCCCGACCATCTCGGGAACGATTTAGTATGACCACAGTAAACCTTCCAGGCCATACCGCCCCCCTAGATCCATGAGGAACTTGGAGTCTCCAGAGCCGCGCTGTTAAAGTAACATGATTCGCCACGGGTAGGTGAGGTTGACAATTGGGTTGGATAAGCTATATTTTGCGCTGGCAACACCTTGAAAGGGTTGCGCTACACAACCCCTCAATTTAGTATTTTAGTCGCCTCTTACGACAGGCCCCCTAACCCGCTGGGGAAAACGGTCATAAACCTTTGCACAACACAGTCCATATATACACATATACATATATATATACAATTTTTTCGATCCAAGAGTTGTTATATACAAGAACACGAGGTTGGCGATGAGCCGCTGTGGCTCGGCTACTGGCGTTTTTCTGGTATTCCATAATGACTGTCAGAGAAAAAAAGAAAGCCGAACATTCAGTTGCAGAAATAACTGAATACAGGAGCTTAGTCAAATACTGCGATATTACATTATACATTTTATGTTGTTGTTGTAACTGCAAAATTTGTCCCCAAAGACTTAGGGGAGTGTGCTGACTTACGCTTTTTAGGTGCATACAATGCTTACTGTAAATACTTACAAATGTACGTCATTTTAAATTGAAATAAAGTCTACTAACCTTTTCAATGTATTGCAATTTATCCTCTTTTGCCATACTCATCCACTCTTTAGCGCCACGTTTAATTGTTTCCACAGCGGAGAGTCCTGTATTACGTTGACGAAAATCGCTCAAAAAATTCAAATATGGATTACGATGTATTGTTCCACTGGGACGTTGGCATTTGCCAATTTTCGTCTTGTGGATTGCAGTTTTGGAAACGCCTTTATTGGTTTACGTGGTGGAGCGTGAAGTTAATGACGGTTTCATTATATCCATTAATGCCTATCGTTAAATTTTTTAATGGTTAAAAAAATTATTCTTTGCGTTGGGACGCACTAATTTAGATTTGGCTTAGTAATATTTAAATAATAACTATAGAGTTAATAGAAATTCCAGTGTTTTTGCAAATACAGCTAATTTTTGTAAAATTAATGAATTTTAATCTTTTCGACTTGAATTTGTAATGATTGGAAAAATTCTATAAACTCGACAGGTTTACGAAATTATTGAAACTATTTCCAAAAGCTTTTGTGGTAAATGAAATATGAAAGTATTCAGTGTTAAATATGTAAAGTGTAATAATAAGTTACATGAAACCAAGGCGAATTCAGTACCAGTTGTTGTTATCCCAACTGCTGATTGCTTCTTCTAGATTATTTTCCATACAACGCGTGGTACTAAAATATGTCAGTTAATCGAAATCAATAAACATTTTCTTTTGACTTGACATTCTTCTGCACGGCGAATTAGTCGAATTCGCTTTGCCACCACCTGGTATGGATTCGCCTTGCATGAAAATAAGCCTTGTACAAGTAGAGTTTGATGTAATGATCCAGAAATTCGCCACCACCAACAAGCGATAAGGCAAGGCAGACTCTCCGATCTAGTAGCGTGACTCTTAATACCTTCATGATATGGATTAAAAATCTGAGGAGGTACTCAAATACATTAAAAGCCTCCACACACAGCAATAGACTGACTGAAAGGTCAAGAACGATGGATCAAAATAAAGATAGCAGTGCATCGAGGCGGGTTAGGGGGTTAGAATATACCCGCGGTAGGTATGCCTGTCGTAAGAGGCGACTAATATACCAAATAGACAGGTTGCCAGCGCAATATATAGCTTCTCCAAAAACCCAATTGTCAACCTCACCTATCTGTGGCGAATCCTGTTTCATTTACAGCCGAGGCTCTGGCGACCCCGAACTCCTCATGGATGTAGGGGGTGGTAGGGCGGTATGGCCTAGAATGTCGCATGTGGTCATAACAAATCGTTCCCGAGATGGTCGGGCTTGGTACCGGATCTGCATTAGGCATGGGACCATCATCTCGATAACACTCCCCAAGGCCTTCGGGCAGTGTCCTTATAGCTACAACAACAACATCAACAACACCGAGGCCTTATAATAATGATAATAATAAATACAATTTAAGTTTGGCCAAGGTCACTTTCGATTTCATGTTTGACTGAGAAATCGATTTTGTCAGTATCAATTTTGGTTTCAACTTTGATTATGATTTCAGTTTTCGCTATGGTTTCCGTTTCTGCTTGGGTTTCGCTAATGACTTATTTTCTCCCTTATATTTCTGATTTACCTATTTTGTTTCAATATCAGTCTTGGGTTTGACTCGAGTTCGGTCATTGTTTCAGTTCTCGTTTCTGACGGGGCTTGGCTTGGGTTTTGGTTCCACATCCGATCTGGGTTTGGTTATGGTTTCGCTCTGTTATGTGTTCGTGTTTCGATCCCGGTATCGGTCTAGGTTTCAGATTTGGTTCTGGTTTCAGTTATCCGTTTTAGCTTCTGCTTTCGTTTCTAGATTTAAATTCGGTTCCGAATTCGTTATGGCTCGGTTCGGCCCAGTTTCGGTTACAGGCATGGTTCTGGCTTCAGTCTCAGTTTATTACCAATACTTTCTTCGACCTACATTCTTTTCCTTTCCTTTCCAATACGGATTGCCCAATACCTTGAAAAATATGTATCCATATTTTAAGATAGCTAGTCCGCTTTTCAGTCACTTCCACTACAAACTGCTAGCTAGAGCCTGATCAAAAATTAGACGGTTGTTGTTGTTGAAGCGATAAGGATACTCCCCGAAGCCCTTGGGGAGTGTTATCGATGTTGATGGTCCTTTGCCGGATGCAGATCCGGTACTTTCCAGTATCAAGCACCACTAAGGCATCAGCCCGACCATCTCGGGAACGATTTAGTATGACCACATTAAACCTTCCAGGCCATACAGCCCCCTAGATCCATGAGGAACTTGGAGTATCCAGAGCCGCGCTGTTAAAGTAACATGATTCGCCACGGGTAGGTGAGGTTGACAATTGGGTTGGATAAGCTATATTTTGCGCTGGCAAAACCTTGAAAGTGTTGCGGTACACAACCCCTCAATTTAGTATTTTAGTCGCCTCTTACGACAGGCCCCCTAACCCGCTGGGGAAAAAGGTCATAAACCTTTGCACAACACAGTCCATATATACACATATACATATATATATACATTTTTTTCGATCCAAGAGTTGTTATATACAAGAACACGAGGTTGGCGATGAGCCGCTGTGGCTCGGCTACTGGCGTTTTTCAGGTATTCCATAATGACTGTCAGAGAAAAAAAGAAAGCCGAACATTCAGTTGCAGAAATAACTGAATACAGGAGCTTAGTCAAATACTGCGATATTACATTATACATTTTATGTTGTTGTTGTAACTGCAAAATTTGTCCCCAAAGACTTAGGGGAGTGTGCTGAATTACGCTTTTTAGGTGCATAAAATGCTTACTGTAAATACTTACAAATGTACGTCATTTTAAATTGAAATAAAGTCTACTAACCTTTTCAATGTATTGCAATTTATCCTCTTTTGCCATACTCATCCACTCTTTAGCGCCACGTTTAATTGTTTCCACAGCGGAGAGTCCTGTATTACGTTGACGAAAATCGCTCAAAAAATTCAAATATGGATTACGATGTATTGTTCCACTGGGACGTTGGCATTTGCCAATTTTCGTCTTGTGGATTGCAGTTTTGGAAACGCCTTTATTGGTTTTCGTGGTGGAGCGTGAAGTTAATGACGGTTTCATTATCTCCATTAATGACTATCGTTAAATTTTTTAATGGTTGAAAAAATTATTCTTGGCGTTGGGACGCACTAATTTAGATTTGGCTTAGTAATATTTAAATAATAACTATAGAGCTAATAGAAATTCCAGTGTTTTTGCAAATACAGCTAATTTTTGTAAAATTAATGAATTTTAATCTTTTCGACTTGAATTTGTAATGATTGGAAAAATTCTATAAACTCGACAGGTTTACGAAATTATTTAAACTATTTCCAAAAGCTTTTGTGGTAAATGAAATATGAAAGTATTCAGTGTTAAATATGTAAAGTGTAATAATAAGTTACATGAAACCAAGGCGAATTCAGTACCAGTTGTTGTTATCCCAACTGCTGATTGCTTCTTCTAGATTATTTTCCATACAACGCGTGGTACTAAAATATGTCAGTTAATCGAAATCAATAAAAACTTTCTTTTGACTTGACATTCTTCTGCACGGCGTATTAGTCGAATTCGCTTTACCACCACCTGGTATGGATTCGCCTTGCATGAAAATAAGCCTTGTACAAGTAGAGTTTGATGTAATGATCCAGAAATTCGCCACCACCAACAAGCGATAAGGCAAGGCAGACTCTCCCATCTAGTAGCGTGACTCTTAATCCCTTCATGATATGGATTAAAAAATCTGAGGAGGTACTCAAATACATTAAAAGCCTCCACACACAGCAATAGACTGACTGAAAGGTCAAGAACGATGGATCAAAATAAAGATAGCAGTGCATCGAGGCGGGTTAGGGGGTTAGAATATACCCGCGGTAGGTATGCCTGTCGTAAGAGGCGACTAATATACCAAATAGACAGATTGCCAGCGCAATATATAGCTTCTCCAAAAACCCAATTGTCAACCTCACCTATCTGTGGCGAATCCTGTTTCATTTACAGCCGAGGCTCTGGCGACCCCGAACTCCTCATGGATGTAGGGGGTGGTAGGGCGGTATGGCCTAGAATGTCGCATGTGGTCATAACGAATCGTTCCCGAGATGGTCGGGCTTGGTACCGGATCTGCATTAGGCATGGGACCATCATCTCGATAACACTCCCCAAGGCCTTCGGGCAGTGTCCTTATAGCTACAACAACAACATCAACAACACCGAGGCCTTATAATAATGATAATAATAAATGCAATTTAAGTTTGGCCAAGGTCACTTTCGATTCAGATTTAAATTTCATGTTTGACTGAGAAATCGATTTTGTCAGTATCAATTTTGGTTTCAACTTTGATTATGATTTCAGTTTTCGCTATGGTTTCCGTTTCTGCTCGGGTTTCGCTAATGACTTATTTTCTCCCTTATATTTCTGATTTACCTATTTTGTTTCAATATCAGTCTTGGGTTTGACTCGAGTTCGGTCATTGTTTCAGTTCTCGTTTCTGACGGAGCTTGGCTTGGGTTTTGGTTCCACATTCGATCTGGGTTATGGTTTCGCTCTGTTATGTGTTCGTGTTTCGATCCCGGTATCGGTCTAGGTTTCAGATTTGGTTCTTGTTTCAGTTGCGCATCCAATGCACTCAGCCACAAATACAACATACATAATAATTTGGATAAACAAAGATCAGCAGTAAAAGTCGCCAAACTAAGCGCCGCTACTAATTGGGACTTTTCTCTACATACTTACGTACAAGCATACGACACACCAACGCACGCGCTAAGCAGAAGCCGAAAGCATCAAACGAGGCCAACGCACCATCAAAACCAAGTGACAGCGAACATACGCATAAACATAAATGATCGAATTCGATAGGTAAAGCAAAGACTGGAAAACACGGCAGGCATACAACAAGCGTACGTACGAGATTTGGCACATTGTTCGCTATGTATAGTAGGGCTCCCTAAAATTGGGATATGAAATGCCGGGATAGCGGATCGCCATACATGATCGAAAATATGCATATATGTATATATACCGATATACCACCATTTGTATGATAATGGAAAGAGGGAAAACGCATGTTAGCATGTAAGCGTATGTATGTACCAATAGAATACAGCGAAAGTAGCGTTAAACTAGAATTCGATTTTGCATTTCCAACTTTTATAATTGTTATTGTAAAATTACTGACTGCCTGTGTGCAGTCCTACATAATTTTATAACTGAGGAATTATTACAATGAATTGTTTTTAGGAAATAACTGTCCACCGGCGTACAAAATCGTATATAAGGGCGGCAAATTAGCTTGTAAGATGAGAAGCTAGGAGATAGGCATACGAGTCAGTGGGCTTCTACCACTGACCAACACGACCTGAAGGTTTCTACTTCATTTCGTGAATTATTTTATATTCAGTAGGAGGTTTCTACTCCAACTGACGGAGAGCTAGCAGAGGGGTTCTACCTCAGCTATTCTTATTTAGACAGGGACAAAGAATAGGAGTAGCTCTTAAGGGCATTGAATTTTTTAAATAAACTTTATAACGTTTTTCAGAACTCCTTTGTCTATTTATTTTCATCGGAATAGGTTCTCCCACCAAATATAGGAACCCTGGACGGACTGGGCATACCTCAGCAGGAATAAGTCCGTCACACTACCCCCGAACGAATGGCGTTTGGGACGGGTAATCACTTTACACCCTGGATCGGATAACCATGTTCGAGTTGTGGAACTCAAAACACAAAACGGACTAATAACCCGAAATATTGCCAAACTGTGCGTGCTACCAACTGCCTAGCAGTGCCAACCCTACCTCTGGTACCCTCTGCTTCATGCCCCTAGCAATCTACATATAAGCTACACTCCCCAACGTATTTTTCTAGAAATGCGGGCTATGTGGGCAGCGACACGCGCTAAGGCAGTGCCGGGCGTTCCTCGCAATGAAGCCTGAGGAGCGCTACGAGTGCGCGAGGAACCACCGGTACTGCACCAACTGCCTGGCAGTGTCACACAGCACCGGGGCATTTGACTCCCCGTCCAGCTGCCGAAAATGTGCCCTCGGCCACCACACGCTGTTACACAGGGCTCGACGCCAGAGCAACAACGCGGGACGCCATGAACACAACCCTCAACGCCGAGATCGGGCAACCCGCGAGCACGCGCACAAATCCGCCAGAGAGCAACACAAACCCGATGGGCTCGTCAAAAGGAGGAGAAGCTAAGGCAACTAGTAACCGAGGCCCGCGCGGCCTTGGACACGGTTTACACCGCCCTTAACCCATCAACTCGCCGGGCGGGGGGGGGGGGGGGGGGGGGGGGGGAGCATGTAGAAGACATGATCCAATTTTCGGACTAAGTCCGCCCCCTCCGTCTGGCAACACCCGGCCAGTGCGGCCAAGCGCAGGCAGTGCAGCTCAGCTGTGGCTTGCCAACCACCACCGCGCTCACTCACAAATCAGTTGTCATTAAACTACCGAATCGCCCACACGCATTAATCGTGCCCGCATCGCATTCGTTTTTTTTCTCCCGCCCGCCGTCGCGCAGTTTATTTAAAATTTTAAATTCATTTTTTATTTTATTATAAATTATAATAACTCAAGGTGAATTGTGAGTGATAAACGATAGCTACAAATCGACTATCTCCGTAATCTTCCCAGTTAGTCCATTACAGTTTAACTGCAGAATACTGAAGTGCATGAGGGGTGACGCCGCCACTCTAGGGGTAAGTGACGGGTGACTACGCCTAGGTTGTGGAAGGCCAGGACGCAATTGCTGGTGTGGCCTTGGGACTGGGCGCCCTTGGGCAAGCATTGGGGTACCCGGATGATTTGGGTTTGCGACCTGGCAACATGGCGCGATGAAACCCGTCGAGGGGTTGCCGTCGCGGAGACCAGAACATCTAGGAAAGTGGCACCACCCAAGGCAGGAGCTGCATTGAGCGGATGTCGCAAACCTTTATATTCTGTGCTGGCAGGCGGTGCAAACGGAGGTAGGGATTAAGAGTCTGTTTCCCTGACCTGCATGATTGCTGCCAGAAAACAGGGGGGGAGAAGAAGACGGGGGCAGGGGCTGATGCTCAGCATTGCTACCAGCTCTACTACGAAGGTAGTAGTTATGAGTGGTTACAGCTGTTTGAGTTGTTGGCGCCGCGGGGCGCGAGCAGCAGCGGGTACTTGTTGTGGCTTGCTGAGCAGCGAGGCTGCTGGAAGGTAGTGGGGGGGCGCTTAGGCGTAGACTACGGGACGCCCTTGGGCGTGAGCAGCAAAGAGCCACAAAAGATTTATAAAAGTTACGTGGACGTCGGGTTTTGGGATCAAGCCCAGAACAACATGTCCGATGCAACCATCCCTTGCACGATACACACTGAACAGAGTATGACCGTCCTAAAAAGATTCTTTTCTGGCAAATGCAACAAAACCATTTCTCAGGACCGGGGTCAGGACACGGACCCGGATTGGGTTCGATACCTTCCCGGAGTAAGAGAATATGTAGCAGTCCTGCTGCAAGGAGCTGCTGGGAGGATGACAATTTGTGGGAGGGACGAAACAAATTAAATGGGGTCACACAGAAATGACAGTCCTTGGTCGGGAAAAATCCCGAGTCGCTCCGGTACATAGAACCGACTGCCTGGCAGTCGTTGAAGGTATCATGATGAAATTTGACAGGAACGTTACTCCTATTACTATGTGTGCTCAACAAAAATTTGCAAAATCGGATGACGATCACCCACATTTAAAAAAAAAAATTTAAGTCAAATTTTAACAAAAAATTGAATATCTTTGCAGTATGTATATATGTAAGTAAATTCTGTCAACATTCAACTCCAGTAATGATATGGTGCAACAAAATACAAAAATAAAAGAAATTTTCAAAATGGGCGTGGCTCCGCCCTTTTTCATTTAATTTGTCTAGAATACTTTTAATGCCATAAGTCAAAAAAGAAAGAAATAAACCAATCCTTGTGAAATTTGGTAGGAGCATCGATTCTATGACGATAACTGTTTTCTGTGAAAATGGGCGAAATCGGTTGAAGCCACGCCCAGTTTTTATACACAGTCGACCGTCTGTCCTTCCGCTCGGCCCTTAACACGATAACTTGAGCAAAAATCGATATATCTTTACTAAACTTAGTTTACGTACTTATCTGAACTCACTTTATCTTGGTATTAAAAATGGGTTGAATCGGACTGTGACCACGCCCACTTTTTCGATATCGAAAATTTGGAAAAATGAAGAAATGCCATAATTCTATACCAAATACGAAAAAAAGGATGAAACATGGTGATTGGATGGTTTTTTGACGCAAAATATAATTTTGGAAAAAGTTTATAAAATGGGTGTGACACATACCATATTAAGTAGACAAAAATGAAAAAGTTCTGCAGGGCGAAATCAAAAACCCTTGGAATCATGGCAGGAGTACTGTTCGTGGTATTACATATATAATTAAATTAACGGTACCCGACAGATGATGTTCTGGGTCACCCTGGTCTACCTTTATGGCGATATCTAGAAACAAACACATTCCAGGGTTACCCTTGGTCCATTTTCCTACATGGTAATTTTCCCTTATTTGGTCTCCAAAGCTCTCAGCTGAGTATGTAATGTTCAGTTACACCCGAACTTAGCCTTCCTTATTTGTTTTTGTTAGTTTTCTGTACCTTTTTAAACGTTTTTATTTAGCTTGACTCTGTGTAGCGAGTTGTTAACGAATTTTGTAATTAAAATTTAAGTAACTTTCCGATAAGCTATAAGCTTGAAACTTGGAATATAGTTCAAAACCCGATGACAATACAATAATAAGAAAAAAATCCAATAGGTGGCGCATGGATCGAAATATTTCAAAAAATCGTCCGATTTGGCTCATATTTGGAACAGTTATTACATATAGTCCGGTAGATGTGACATCAAAATACTATGGAGTTCGAGGAGGGACAAGCATACGTGGCGCTCAGTCGAGTAAAGTCTTTGGAAAGATTATGTATTGAGGACTTAGATTGTAACAAATTGTCTTACTTTTATTAAGTAATAATAATACTAAAATCTAGAAAATAATTAGGTAGGTCCTAGGTACTAGTTATCACACTCCTCATCAATATAGGACGTTGATCAGACAATTAAATAAAAGCGTTGGACGCGTCAAATTTCTAAAAATATGAGGCGTAGCGTAACCTAATTAAGGTTCAGTTGGTCTTACTTTTACTATCAATAGAAATTTCTAAATGTAAGTATTGTTTTCAATAAAACCGTTTAACATAAAAACATTTTTTAAATTATTTTATTTATAACTTTGTTTAAGTTTGATTTGAAATAAGTGTTAAAACTTACATTGAAAAAATACATATACTTTTAGCTCTTTTTGCAATGGGTTTCGGATTTTCTTGAAGAATTTTGGCTTGACAAAAATTGGAAATCGAGTTAGCTTTTTACGCCCTCACTAGGGTAGGCACCTTGTCGTTGGTGCGAGGGCTTAGCCGATCTCCATAACGCCCGACTATGAGGCGGAGCTGTTTAGGAGTGGCATCAACGCCGTTTCGCCTCATAGGAGGGCGGCGGGATGTCGGTGACCAAAAACTGCCAACCCCCTAATCCAGGGTTATGCGGACCGTGCCTATTGTACGATTAGCAGCCGGGGGATAAATTCGGCTGTATTCGAACGGAACCTTCCCGATACCGGGCCGCCTCGGAAAGTATTGATGGCCTTACCACAGTAAGGGGCGCTGCTGTGGCTGGCGGTTCTTTCCCTGTATATAATACTGGACCGCTGAGCCCGCCTTGTCGGGCAGGTGGTCGTACGACCAAGATGAACGACTCATTACCAAATAGTAATAAGGAGGATGATAAGAGGAGTACTGAGTCGCAAGCCAAGGACGACAAATACGCATTAAGCGATGCGTCGGACTCAATGAACTCCATGCTGGAAAAGCACACAAATGAAAACGGAGTAGTAGAGTGGAGAAGGGTACGGCGCAGTGGAAGTGAAAGAGCTCTCTCGCAGTAACGTGCAGCACTAAGAATTGTCCAACGCCTGGGAGCAGTGGCCGACCCAACAGAAGTGGAGATCGAGCGCTTGGAATGGGCCCATAGAAGTAGGTAGAAGGCAGTTCAAAAGGTTTGCTGCTAGAAACCCTCGGTTATGCAACCGGTACGAGGAGGAAGAAGCGTCGAATGGCAGAATCAAGAGGCAACGTTCGGCGGAAGGCGACAAGCCTGCTTTCAAGAGGCAGAAAAAACCCAGTCCCAGAGCAGCGAGGCACGGCATTCGCATAAACAAGACAAGTATGCCCAAATCTGTAAGACAGATGGGCCCCAATAGCGAGGTAGCAACTACCTCGAAAGCTGCGGGTCAGAGGGAAGTTCCAACTACGGAAGTAGGAGATAAGCCAAAGGGAGATAACGCTAAGACTCCGGCTTTCTCGGAGGTACCAAATGGAGTTAACACTAAGGCGCCGGCTTTTCCCGAGAAGATGAGTGATGTGGCAAAGCAGTCACTGACTGTGGCGCTGTTTGATCGTAGCAGTCCTTTCGGACAGATGACTAGCAAAGGTGGAGATCTGTTGAAAGGGAGCTTATTAGCTTAATGCTTAATATGATGCGGGAACAACCAAGTAAGCCCCTTCCAACCTTTGATTCGGGTGGATGGTATAATGGTGTGAAGATGATAGCATGCGACAACATCGCGAGCTTGCGGTGGCTGTAGGAAGTGGTTCCAAACCCGCAAAGGCAAGGCACGAACGCACGGTTTGAAGTGGTGGATAAAGCGCAAATCCCCACGGTACCAAAACATAAGGTATGGATACCATGCGTGATAAAGTCGGAGGATACACTGCGACTTCTGCAGAAGCAGAATCCGAACATACCGACACAGGATTGGAAGGTACTTACTGTATCTCGGCATACGGAGGAAGGTCAGTTCTACATCCAAATTAACAAGCAGGCGGAGGATATATTGTACACGCAGCTTGGAAAAATATCCTTTGGTACAGGCAAAATTTATATGCGACTCAGAAAAAGAAGTCCCGATGATAAAAATCCTAACACGCTGGAAGTGGGCGAAGTCCGAAAAGGACCACAAAAGCCTAAGGGAAAAAAGACAGGTGGAGGCAGCCGACGTGACCACGAAGGTGTTAGAAGAGGACCAACAGCCAGATGGTGCTGTGAGTCGCACAAGGGAATACCCGGCACAACAGTTACAAGAGGCTGAAGGGGGCTTCGAATACTCTAAACAAAAATGGCAAGGGGAAGACGATGACGTCATGACGAAGGTGCTGGAGTAGGACAAACAGCCCAATGGTGCTGCGAGTCCTACAGATAAACCTCCAGCACAGTAAAGTGGCGTCGAGCGAACTCATAAACCTTGAGGAGGGTTCGTTTGGCGTGGAGCTGATCCAGGAGCCTTGGCTCTCATCGGGAAGAAAGGTTTCTGAACTCAGCGCGCGCGGATTTGCCGTTTACTATGCGCAAACGGAAGGACGGGTGCGAGCTGTAGTAATGGTAAGGAAACAGCAGCATTCATATATGCTGCCTAATTACACTACTGAGGACCTCGTAGTGGTGGCCGTTGAGCAAAGGAATAAGCAGGCACTTATCCTGGCATCTTTCTACATGGCCCATGCTGCGGAGGTTTCACCGATGGAGTGCAAGAGGCTAGTACAGGACGAAGAGCGCAAAGGGCGGTCATAGGCGCGGATGCAAATGCGCACCACAATGCGTGGGGAGGAGCAGATACGAACGAGAGAGACGAATGACTCTTTTGCAGATAGCCAACAGAGGAAATGTCCCTACATAAATTGGTCCAACATTCAGCAATGTTTTAGATATTACACTGAGCTCCGAACGTGATATATCAAGGTATGATTGGATGGTTCTTGATAGACCATCCTTCTCCGACCATGCGTATATCAGCTTCAGCATCCCCATAAAGAGGGTAGAGCAGGGATGAACCTTTAGAAACCCTAGGTCATGTTGTTGTTGTAGCGATAAGGTTGCTCCCCGAAGGCTTTGGGTAGTGTTATCGATGTAATGGTCCTTTGCCGGATCCAGATCCGGTACCACAGCACCATTAAGGTGCTAGCCCGACCATCTCGGGAACGATATATGTGGCCACATTAAACCTTCAGGCCATCTCCTCCCTCCCCACCCCCAAGTTCCGTGAAGAGCTTGGGGTCGCCAGAGCCTCGTCTGTTAGTGAAACAGGATTCGCCGCGGATAGGTGAGGTTGACAATTGGGTTTGGAGAAGCTATATATTGTGCTGGTCACCTGAAGGGTTGCGCTACACAGCCCCTTGAATATGGTATTTTAGTCGCCTATTACGACAGACATGCCTACCGCGGGGATAATCTGACCCCCTAACCCCCTAACCCCTAACCCTAGGTCATCAAACTGGAATAAATTCCAGAAACAGGTAGAAACGAAACTGGGATAACCCAAAGATGTTGCCAATGTGGAAGAACTGGAGGAGTCTAATGAATTCCCAACAAGGACGCTTATGACTGCGTATAAGAAAGCTTGGCCTCTAAGAAGACTCAGAGGAAAGCAAAGCCGCCATGGTGGAGAAATGTGCTGAGTCTTCTAAGAAGACAGGTAAAAGAAATGTTTAAGCTAGCAAAGACCGCGGAAAGCGTAGCGTGTCGGGACGAGTACAGGGATCTACTGAGGATGTACAGGCGTGAAATTTGCAGGGCGAAGAAAACCTCACGTAAAAATTTCTGTACGGACATAGTGCTCCAGCGAAACGGCACGGTTGAGAAAAGTCTCAGCAAGGGAAAATATAGTCCAGGGACTAATAAAGAAAGAGAACGGGGAACGGTCACGTAATAGTGAGGAAACCCTTGAGGTGCTTCTCGACATCGGGAGATGGTTTAGAAGAGCCAGCAGACAGTACTCACACTTCTATCACGGAGCGGGTAGTGTCGGGCTTGGTGACCGATACCAAGATCGAATGGGCAGTGAAGACGTTTAAAATCGCCGGGCCCAGATGGTATATCCCGGCCATACTACAACTGCACTCTTGAAAACTACAAGTGTAGCTTTCCTATCAAAGGCAGGGAAGATCGGTCACGTGTATCCCAAAGACTATAGACCCATTAGCTTAACACCATTTCTGCCCAAAACCTTTGAGAGGCTGATAGATGTGTACATAAAGTCCAACGTGGATGAAAAGCTGCTCTCCACAACACAACATGCGTACACCAAAGGCAAGTCGTTAGACACCGCATTGCATAGGATGGTAATAGGCATAGAGAAAGCCCTGGAATATAAGGAATATGCTCTAGGAATCTTCTTAGACATTGCCGGGGCTTTCAATAATGTTTCTAAATGGGCGATTATGGATGGCCTTAATTACATTAAAGTACATCCAGCCTTAAAGATGGATCGGCTGCATTTGCAGGAAGATTGCATCACAATGGATATTGTACGAGGCCACGAAATCAGGACAGCGGAACGCCGCAGGGAGGGGTGCTATCACATCTGCTGTGAACGCTGGTCATCAACCAACTGCTAAGGCGATTTGATGCGGGACCTGTAAAACTTACGGCTTACGCGGATGACGTTGCAATTGTCATAAGTGGAAAGTGCCTTCCAACGATTAGCTCGCTGATGGATCGGGCGCTTCGGGATATTCATACCTGGGCATCAAATGTCGGGTTGAAAGTCAACGCAGATAGGACGGATATGGTCTTGTTTACAGATAGGTACAACGTCCCAAATTGGATCAGGGCCAAGTTGGGAGAGGTGACCCTACAGGAGAAACATTGCACAAAGTATCTAGGAATCATCCTAGACAGTAAGCTGTCATGGAAGCTCAATGTGGAGGAGAGGGTGAAGAAGGCTTCAACGGCACTTTATGCATGTAAAAGAATGCTGGGGTGTATGTGGGGATTACCGCCTCTCTTTCTCATTGGCTTTTTACAGCGATTGTAAGCCCTATCCTATACCATGGAGTTCTTGTTTGGTGGAAAGCTACACAAAAAGCAACCTACCTCAAAAAATTTGAGGAGGTATGCAGACTATCAATGCTTAGCATTACGGGAGCCCTGAAAACAATCCCGACAGCTGCACTGTATGCCATTCTGCACATTCAACCTGTAGACCTGGTAGCAAAGAACATAGCGTTAACAACTGCAACCAGGCTCGGTGCCTGGGGGCAGCTTGAGCGCTGACTATACGGCCATAGTAGTATAGCCGCATCAATCACAAGACGAACAGACTACCTGATTCCCTATCTGCGCTTCGAGGGCGATCTTAAGGCCACAGTAGAGGGGGACGGTTGGCGCAAGGGTGCTCAAATGGCGGACGAGGCGATACATGTGTACAAAGATGATTCCAAAGTAGTGGAAGGAGTAGGGTATGCGGTATACTGTGCTGATCCGGAAATAAACAGATCCTACAGGCTGACGGATTACTAGTGGAAGGAGTAGGGTATGCGGTATACTGTGCTGATCCGGAAATAAACAGATCCTACAGGCTGACGGATTACTGTAGCGTTTTCCAAGCGGAAATAGTAGCCGTAACCAAAGCAGTAGAAACTCTGGAAGAAAATAGCCCAAGCAATCGTGTTAACTTTTATATTGATAGTCAAGCAGCATCTAAGGCAATAATCTCGCACAACACAGCGTCTAAATGCGTGTTAAAGTGTAAGCAGTCCCTGGAGAGAATCGGGACAGGGAGAAGCATAAATCTATATTGGGTCCCAGGACATATGGGAATAGATGGGAATGAAAAAGCGGATGAACTAGCTAAGAAGGGCGCATCCCTTGAAACTTGCTCTGTAGACGTCCCAATTAGACTGGGCGAAATTAAGCGAAGGTGAGAGGTGCACATGATCGACCAGGCAGGAAAGGCGTGGGTTCAAGTGCGGCGCTGTAAAGTGTCGGAAATTATGAGCAGGTCTTACAACCTTAGACTAACAAAGTTGCTTCTATCATTAAAAAGAGAGGACTGTAGACTCATGACGGGTATTCTGACTGGACACTGCCTTCTGGCGTCACATGCCTTTAAATTAGGCTTGGTCAGTGATAGCAAATGTAGGAAGTGCGGGCTGGAGAAAACGATCGAGCACGTTCTGTGCTCTTGCCCTGCGCTTGCCAGGCTAAGACTCCAGCTATTAGTAGTGATACAGCTGTCAGATCTAGAAGCAGCAAGTGGCTTAAATCCTAGGAAGCTTCTAGTATTTGCCAATAGGACGGAGTTATTTTATAACATATGTCCTGGTTTTTGATAGGGTTTTTCAGTTTGGTCACTAAAACAAACTTCTGGTTACGGACATATTCAGTCTATGTGAGGTCCTCATGGACCGGCCAGTTCAACCTAACCTAACCTAGCTTTTTACGCAGTAAATTAAATTTCGGTTGCTCTCATACAATTTATATGTGATGAGAAATTTTTGACAGAAAACTGCCGCAGGGCGTTTTTATTAGGTTGGCATGCAAGACTTCAAAATATCTCTATGCTAAAGAGCTGTAACATGACATGGTATATGAACTCTTCCATATGTTTACCGACTCAGAGGTCTGGTTCACGGATGGATGACGGAGTAACGGGAGCTGGCGTCCATGGGGCGAACTTCAAGAAATCAATACCAATGGAACACTACCCAACTATTTTCAGGCAGAAATTCATGCAATATACATATATTCGATGAGTATCCTCATTATAACTTCTAAGCTAGTGGATGAATGCATTTCATTTTATCTGAGAGTCAAAAACAAGGTTTTTTTACGATGGGTTACCGGGCATCAGCGACATAGAAATAATGACTACCTAGCCCAGCTGGGTGATTTAGCAGCTTTCAATGGTCTAAAGCCCACAAGTAAATGGGAAAAAAACAGTTCTGACAAAACTGGATGGAATACCCACGGCAAAGGCAGGCCGAATTGTTTATATTCCCCGCAACGAGAGTATCAGTCAAACTCATTAATCTAAGCAGGGAGGCATACGAACTCTTACTGGGTACTATACGGGACGCTGTAGTCTACTATATAACCTTACTTAGTTAAATTCATCCCATACACAAATGTCGTTTTTGTTAGTTGGAGGATGAAACGCTATAAGATACCCTGGCAATATTTACGCTAGGTTAGGTTAGGTTGAAGCGGCCGATCCATGAGGAGCTCACATAGACTGAATGAGTCCGTAGTGTTACCAGAATTTTGTTTTAACGACCAAACTGAGAAACCGTATCAAAAACTAATGCCTATGTTATAAAACAACTCCATCCTCTTGCCAAATACTAGAAGCTTCCTAGGACTTAAGCCACTTGTACCTATCTGTAAACAAGACCATATCCGTCCTATCTGCGTTGACTTTCAACCCGACATTTGATGCCCAGGTATGAATATCCCGAAGCGCCCGATCCATCAGCGAGCTAATCGTTGGAAGGCACTTTCCACTTATGACAATTGCAACGTCATCCGCGTAAGCCGTAAGTTTTACGGGTCCCACATAAAATCGCCTGAGCAGTTGGTTGATGACCAGCGTTCACAGCAGAAGTGATAGCACCCCTCCCTGCGGCGTTCCCCTGTCCTGATTTCGTGGCCTCGTACAATATCCATTGTGATGCAATCTTCCTGCAAATGCAGCCGATCCATCTGGTTAAGGCTGGATGTACTTTAATGTAATTAAGGCCATCCATAATCGCCCATTTAGAAACATTATTGAAAGCCCCGGCAATGTCTAAGAAGACTCCTAGAGCATATTCCTTATATTCCAGGGCTTTCTCTATGCCTATTACCATCCTATGCAATGCGGTGTCTAACGACTTGCCTTTGGTGTACGCATGTTGTGTTGTGGAGAGCAGCTTTTCATCCACGTTGGACTTTATGTACACATCTATCAGCCTCTCAAAGGTTTTGGGCAGAAATGGTGTTAAGCTAATGGGTCTATAGTCTTTGGGATACACGTGACCGATCTTCCCTGCCTTTGATAGGAAAGCTACACTTGTAGTTTTCAAGAGTGCAGTTGTAGTATGGCCGGGATATACCATCTGGGCCCGGCGATTTTAAACGTCTTCACTGCCCATTCGATCTTGGTATCGGTCACCAAGCCCGACACTACCCGCTCCGTGATAGAAGTGTGAGTACTGTCTGCTGGCTCTTCTAAACCATCTCCCGATGGGAAATGTGTATCGAGAAGCACCTCAAGGGTTTCCTCACTATTACGTGACCGTTCCCCGTTCTCTTTCTTTATTAGTCCCTGGACTATATTTTCCCTTGCTGAGACTTTTCTCAACCGTGCCATTTCGCTGGAGCACTCTATGTCCGTACAGAAATTTTTACGTGAGGTTCTCTTCGCCCTGCAAATTTCACGCTTGTACATCCTCAGTAGATCCCTGTACTCGTCTCGACACGCTACGCTTTCCGCGGTCTTTGCTAGCTTAAAAATTTCTTTTACCTGTCTTCTTAGAAGACTCAGCACATTTCTCCACAATGGCGGCTTTGCTTTCCTCTGAGTCTTCTTAGAGGCCAAGCTTTCTTATACGCAGTCATAAGCGTCCTTGTTGGGAATTCATTAGACTCCTCCAGTTCTTCCACATTGGCAACCTCCTTGGGTTATCCCAGTTTCGTTTCTACCTGTTTCTGGAATTTATTCCAGTTTGATGACCTAGGGTTAGGGGTTAGGGGGTTAGGGGGTCAGATTATCCCCGCGGTAGGCATGTCTGTCGTAATAGGCGACTAAAATACCATATTCAAGGGGCTGTGTAGCGCAACCCTTCAGGTGACCAGCACAATATATAGCTTCTCCAAACCCAATTGTCAACCTCACCTATCCGCGGCGAATCCTGTTTCACTAACAGACGAGGCTCTGGCGACCCCAAGCTCTTCACGGAACTTGGGGGTGGGGAGGGAGGAGATGGCCTGAAGGTTTAATGTGGCCACATATATCGTTCCCGAGATGGTCGGGCTAGCACCTTAATGGTGCTGTGGTACCGGATCTGGATCCGGCAAAGGACCATTACATCGATAACACTCCCCAAAGCCTTCGGGGAGCAACCTTATCGCTACAACAACAACATGACCTAGGGTTTCTAAAGGTTCATCCCTGCTCTACCCTCTTTATGGGGATGCTGAAGCTGATATACGCATGGTCGGAGAAGGATGGTCTATCAAGAACCATCCAATCATACCTTGATATATCACGTTCGGAGCTCAGTGTAATATCTAAAACATTGCTGAATGTTGGACCAATTTATGTAGGGACATTTCCTCTGTTGGCTATCTGCAAAAGAGTCATTCGTCTCTCTCGTTCGTATCTGCTCCTCCCCACGCATTGTGGTGCGCATTTGCATCCGCGCCTATGACCGCCCTTTGCGCTCTTCGTCCTGTACTAGCCTCTTGCACTCCATCGGTGAAACCTCCGCAGCATGGGCCATGTAGAAAGATGCCAGGATAAGTGCCTGCTTATTCCTTTGCTCAACGGCCACCACTAAGAGGTCCTCAGTAGTGTAATTAGGCAGCATATATGAATGCTGCTGTTTCCTTACCATTACTACAGCTCGCACCCGTCCTTCCGTTTGCGCATAGTAAACGGCAAATCCGCGCGCGCTAAGTTCAGAAACCTTTCTTCCCGATGAGAGCCAAGGCTCCTGGACCAGCTCCACGCCAAACGAACCCTCCTCAAGGTTTATGAGTTCGCTCGACGCCACTTTACTGTGCTGGAGGTTTATCTGTAGGACTCGCAGCACCATTGGGCTGTTTGTCCTACTCCAGCACCTTCGTCATGACGTCATCGTCTTCCCCTTGCCATTTTTGTTTAGAGTATTCGAAGCCCCCTTCAGCCTCTTGTAACTGTTGTGCCGGGTATTCCCTTGTGCGACTCACAGCACCATCTGGCTGTTGGTCCTCTTCTAACACCTTCGTGGTCACGTCGGCTGCCTCCACCTGTCTTTTTTCCCTTAGGCTTTTGTGGTCCTTTTCGGACTTCGCCCACTTCCAGCGTGTTAGGATTTTTATCATCGGGACTTCTTTTTCTGAGTCGCATATAAATTTTGCCTGTACCAAAGGATATTTTTCCAAGATGCGTGTACAATATATCCTCCGCCTGCTTGTTAATTTGGATGTAGAACTGACCTTCCTCCGTATGCCGAGATACAGTAAGTACCTTCCAATCCTGTGTCGGTATGTTCGGATTCTGATTCTGCAGAAGTCGCAGTGAATCCTCCGACTTTATCACGCATGGTATCCATACCTTAAGTTTTGGTACCGTGGGGATTTGCGCTTTATCCACCACCTCAAACCGTGCGTTCGTGCCTTGCCTTTGGAGGTTTGGAACCACTTCCTCCAGCCACCGCAAGCTCGCGATGTTGTCGCATGCTATCATCTTCACACCATTATACCATCCACCCGAATCAAAGGTTGGAAGGGGCTTACTTGGTTGTTCCCGCATCATATTAAGCATTAAGCTAATAAGCTCCCTTTCAACAGATCTCCACCTTTGCTAGTCATCTGTCCGAAAGGACTGCTACGATCAAACAGCGCCACAGTCAGTGACTGCTTTGCCACATCACTCATCTTCTCGGGAAAAGCCGGCGCCTTAGTGTTAACTCCATTTGGCACCTCCGAGAAAGCCGGAGTCTTAGCGTTATCTCCCTTTGGCTTATCTCCTACTTCCGTAGTTGGAACTTCCCCCTGACCCGCAGCTTTCGAGGTAGTTGCTACCTCGCTATTGGGGCCCATTTGTCTTACAGATTTGGGCATACTTGTCTTGTCTATGCGAATGCCGTGCCTCGCTGCTCTGGGACTGGGTTCTTTCTGCCTCTTGAAAGCAGGCTTGTCGCCTTCCGCCGAACGTTGCCTCTTGATTCTGCCATTCGACGCTTCTTCCTCCTCGTACCGGTTGCATAACCGAGGGTTTCTAGCAGCAAACCTTTTGAACTGCCTTCTACCTACTTCTACCGCCTCATGGGCCCATTCCAAGCGCTCGATCTCCACTTCTGTTGGGTCGGCCACTGCTCCCAGGCGTTGGACAATTCTTAGTGCTGCACGGTACTGCGAGAGAGCTCTTTCACTTCCACTGCGCCGTACCCTTCTCCACTCTGCTACTCCGTTTTCATTTGTGTGCTTTTCCAGCACGGAGTTCATTGAGTCCGACGCATCGCTTAATGTGTATTTGTCGTCCTTGGCTTGCGACTAAGTACTTCTCTTATCATCCTCCTTATTACTATTTGGTAATGAGTCGCTCATCTTGGTCGTACGACCACCTGCCCGACAAGGCGGGCTCAGCGGTCCAGTATTATATACAGGGAAAGAACCGCCAGCCACAGCAGCGCCCCTTACTGTGGTAAGGCCATCAATACTTTCCGAGATGGCCCGGTATCGGGAAGGTTCCGTTCGAATACAGCCGAATTTATCCCCCGGCTGCTAATCGTACAATAGGCACGGTCCACATAACCCTGGATTAGGGGGTTGGCAGTTTTTGGTCACCGACATCCCGCCGCCCTCCTATGAGGCGAAACGGCGTTGATGCCACTCCTAAACAGCTCCGCCTCATAGTCGGGCGTTATGGAGATCGGCTAAGCCCTCGCACCAACGACAAGGTGCCTACCCTAGTGAGGGCGTAAAAAGCTAACTCGATTTCCAATTTTTGTCAAGCCAAAATTCTTCAAGAAAATCCGAAACCCATTGCAAAAAGAGCTAAAAGTATATGTATTTTTTCAATGTAAGTTTTAACACTTATTTCAAATCAAACTTAAACAAAGTTATAAATAAAATAATTTAAAAAATGTTTTTATGTTAAACGGTTTTATTGAAAACAATACTTACATTTAGAAATTTCTATTGATAGTAAAAGGAAGACCAACTGAACCTTAATTAGGTTACGCTACGCCTCATATTTTTAGAAATTTGACGCGTCCAACGCTTTTATTTAATTGTCTGATCAACGCCCTATATTGATGAGGAGTGTGATAACTAGTACCTAGGACCTACCCAATTATTTTCTAGATTTTAGTATTATTATTACTTAATGAAAGTAAGACAATTTGTTACAATCTAAGTACTCAATACATAATCTTTCCAAAGACTTTACCCGACTGAGCGCCACGTATGCTTGTCCCTCCTCGAACTCCAAAGTATTTTGATGTCACATCTACCGGACTATATGTAATAATTGTTCCAAATATGAGCCAAATCGGACGATTTTTTGAAATATTTCGATCCATGCGCCACCTATTGGATTTTTTTCTTATTATTGTATTGTCATCGGGTTTTGAACTATATTCCAAGTTTCAAGCTTATAGCTTATCGGAAAGTTACTTAAATTTTAATTACAAAATTCGTTAACAACTCGCTACACAGAGTCAAGCTAAATAAAAACGTTTAAAAAGGTACAGAAAACTAACAAAAACAAATAAGGAATGCTAAGTTCGGGTGTAGCTGAACATTACATACTCAGCTGAGAGCTTTGGAGACCAAATAAGGGAAAATTACCATGTAGGAAAATGGACCTAGGGTAACCCTGGAATGTGTTTGTTTCTAGATATCGCCATAAAGGTGGACCAGGGTGACCCAGAACATCATCTGTCGGGTACCGTTAATTTAATTATATATGTAATACCACGAACAGTACTCCTGCCATGATTCCAAGGGTTTTTGATTTCGCCCTGCAGAACTTTTTCATTTTTGTCTACTTAATATGGTATGTGTCACACCCATTTTACAAACTTTTTCCAAAATTATATTTTGCGTCAAAAAACCATCCAATCACCATGTTTCATCCTTTTTTTCGTATTTGGTATAGAATTATGGCATTTCTTCATTTTTCCAAATTTTCGATATCGAAAAAGTGGGCGTGGTCACAGTCCGATTCAACCCATTTTTAATACCAAGATAAAGTGAGTTCAGATAAGTACGTAAACTAAGTTTGGTAAAGATATATCGATTTTTGCTCAAGTTATCGTGTTAAGGGCCGAGCGGAAGGACAGACGGTCGACTGTGTATAAAAACTGGGCGTGGCTTCAACCGATTTCGCCCATTTTCACAGAAAACAGTTATCGTCATAGAATCTATGCTCCTACGAAATTTCACAAGGATTGGTTTATTTCTTTCTTTTTTGACTTATGGCATTAAAAGTATTCTAGACAAATTAAATGAAAAAGGGCGGAGCCACGCCCATTTTGAAAATTTCTTTTATTTTTGTATTTTGTTGCACCATATCATTACTGGAGTTGAATGTTGACAAATTTACTTACATATTTACATACTGCAAAGATATTCAATTTTTTGTTAAAATTTGACTTAAATTTTTTTTTTAAATGTGGGTGATCGTCATCCGATTTTGCAAATTTTTGTTTAGCACACATAGTAATAGGAGTAACGTTCCTGTCAAATTTCATCATGATATCTTCAACGACTGCCAGGCAGTCGGTTCTATGTACCGGAGCGACTCGGGATTTTTCCCGACCAAGGACTGTTATTTCTGTGTGACCCCATTTAATTTGTTTCGTCCCTCCCACAAATTGTCATCCTCCCAGCAGCTCCTTGCAGCAGGACTGCTACATATTCTCTTACTACGGGAAGGTATCGAACCCAAGCCGGGTCCGTCTCCTGACCCCTGTCCTGAGAAATGGTTTTGCTGCATTTGCCAGAAAAGAATCTTTTTAGGACGGTCATACTCTGTTCAGTGTGTATCGTGCAAGGGATGGTTGCATCGGACATGTTGTTCTGGGCTTGATCCCAAAACCCGACGTCCACGTAACTTTTATAAATCTTTTGTGGCTCCTTGCTGCTCACGCCCAAGGGCGTCCCGTAGTCTACGCCTAAGCGCCCCCCCCCCCCACTACCTTGCAGCAGCCTCGCTGCTCAGCAAGCCACAACAAGTACCCGCTGCTGCTCGCGCCCCGCGGCGCCAACAACTCAAACAGCTGTAACCACTCATAACTACTACCTTCGTAGTAGAGCTGGTAGCAATGCTGAGCATCAGCCCCTGCCCCCGTCTTCTTCTCCCCCCCTGTTTTCTGGCAGCAATCATGCAGGTCAGGGAAACAGACTCTTAATCCCTACCTCCGTTTGCACCGTCTGCCAGCACAGAATATAAAGGTTTGCGACATCCGCTCAATGCAGCTCCTGCCTTGGGTGGTGCCACTTTCCTAGATGTTCTGGTCTCCGCGACGGCAACCCCTCGACGGGTTTCATCGCGCCATGTTGCCAGGTCGCAAACCCAAATCATCCGGGTACCCCAATGCTTGCCCAAGGGCGCCCAGTCCCAAGGCCACACCAGCAATTGCGTCCTGGCCTTCCACAACCTAGGCGTAGTCACCCTTCACTTACCCCTAGAGTGGCGGCGTCACCCCTCATGCACTTCAGAATTCTGCAGTTACACTGTAATGGACTAACTGGGAAGATTACGGAGATAGTCGATTTCATGAAGCGGCACAACATCCGCATTGCTGCGTGTTTAAAATAATTCTACTGCACTACACTTTAGGTATGCTATATATATTTGTAGCTATCGTTTATCACTCACAATTCACCTTGAGTTATTATAATTTATAATAAAATAAAAAATGAATTTAAAATTTTAAATAAACTGCGCGACGGCGGGCGGGAGAAAAAAAACGAATGCGATGCGGGCACGATTAATGCGTGTGGGTGATTCGGTAGTTTAATGACAACTGATTTGTGAGTGAGCGCGGTGGTGGTTGGCAAGCCACAGCTGAGCTGCACTGCCTGCGCTTGGCCGCACTGGCCGGGTGTTGCCAGACGGAGGGGGCGGACTTAGTCCGAAAATTGGATCATGTCTTCTACATGCCCCCCCCCCCCCCCCCCCCCGCCCGACGAGTTGATGGGTTAAGGGCGGCGTAAACCCTGTCCAAGGCCGCCCGGGCCTCGGTTACTAGTTGCCTTAGCTTATCCAGAGGTAGGGTTGGCCCTGCTAGGCAGTTGGTAGCACGCACAGTTTGGCAATATTTCGGGTTTTAGTCCGTTTTGTGTTTTGAGTTCCACAACTCGAACATGGTTATCCGATCCAGGGTGTAAAGTGATTACCCGTCCCAAACGCCATTCGTTCGGGGGTAGTGTGACGGACTTATTCCTGCTGAGGTATGCCCAGTCCGTCCAGGGTTCCTATATTTGGTGGGAGAACCTATTCCTATGAAAATAAATAGACAAAGGAGTTCTGAAAAACGTTATAAAGTTTATTTAAAAAATTCAATGCCCTTAAGAGCTACTCCTATTCTTTGTCCCTGTCTAAATAAGAGTAGCTGAGGTAGAACCCCTCTGCTAGCTCTCCGTCAGTTGGAGTAGAAACCTCCTACTGAATATAAAATAATTCACGAAATGAAGTAGAAACCTTCAGGTCGTGTTGGTCAGTGGTAGAAGCCCACTGACTCGTATGCCTATCTCCTAGCTTCTCATCTTACAAGCTAATTTACCGCCCTTATATACGATTTTGTACTCCGGTGGACAGTTATTTCCTAAAAACAATTCATTGTAATAATTCCTCAGTTATAAAATTATATAGGACTGCACACAGGCAGTCAGTAATTTTACAATAACAATTATAAAAGTTGGAAATGCAAAAATCGAATTCTAGTTTAACGCTACTTTCGCTGTATTCTATTGGTACATACATACGCTTACATGCTAACATGCGTTTTCCCTCTTTCCATTATCATACAAATGGTGGTACATCGGTATATATACATATATGCATATTTTCGATCATGTATGGCGATCCGCTATCCCGGCATTTCATATCCCAATTTTAGGGAGCCCTAATATACATAGCGAACAATGTGCCAAATCTCGTACGTACGCTTGTTGTATGCCTGCCATATTTTCCAGTCTTTGCTTTACCTATCGAATTCGATCATTTGTGTTTATGCGTATGTTCGCTGTCACTTGGTTTTGATGGTGCGTTGGCCTCGTTTGATGCTTTCGGCTTCTGCTTAGCGCGTGCGTTGGTGTGTCG
Source organism: Eurosta solidaginis (assembly GCF_040869045.1). Lineage (NCBI taxonomy): Eukaryota > Metazoa > Arthropoda > Insecta > Diptera > Tephritidae > Eurosta > Eurosta solidaginis. The sequence continues at coordinate 36,721 of NW_027137113.1, read as the reverse complement.
TATGCTTGTACGTAAGTATGTAGAGAAAAGTCCCAATTAGTAGCGGCGCTTAGTTTGGCGACTTTTACTGCTGATCTTTGTTTATCCAAATTATTATGTATGTTGTATTTGTGGCTGAGTGCATTGGATGCGCAAAGGGTTGGTTGACCGGCATAATTTTATGTTTTGTGCGTTTCCCTTTTCCTTCCAAATGTTTTAGTGTATGTTAGGGTGACCTATATTTGAACCTTATGTGGGCGAAAAATGTAAATAATGTGCTTGCGTGCAAAAGTGCGCAAGTCTGGTTTATCCTTCAATTTAGTAAATAATAATTCAATATGCAACCGCATGTATGTGTTTTGACGTGTAATTCATAAATATATAATTCATGTTATAAAAATGTACAAATGTTAAATTCGGAGTTAAGTTCAATCATTGTATAACATGTAAAAAAATGAGAAAATAGATATATGTTGTGAGAGTACAAACCCTCGGTTTTGGGGTCCTCACACTCCCCCCTCACCTACCGCAGCGAAGCTTACGGTCACCGTGCCGGTGCGTGTGATCCGTACTCGGAAGTAGTGTTCGCTCACACTGCCTTCGTCGTCGCCGTCGTCATGGTTGTCGTTGCTGCTGTTGATGCTACCACTGGCCTCGCTGGCCATCAGGCTCAATATGTCGCTGTTGTTGTCGTTGAGGCTGTCGTTGACCTCGCTGGCCATACGGTTTAATATTTCACTGTCGTCGTTGTGTTCGTTGCTGGCGTTTCGCTGCCCTTCCCGTCGGTGGTGTGTTTGATGCCAGCCTATATGTAAATGAAAAACTGGTGGATTTTCCTTAGGGTGCTCTCACCGTTTTCGGTGGATTTTTTTTTTTTTTTTTTTGTGTAAAAACGTGGTATGTAATGGGCCTAGTTAAGGAGTACATTTATGTGATTATGTAATTGTGGTTAGAGTTTACCGGGCTTTAGTGGTTGATTCGAAGTCCGGGTACTTCTTGAAATGAAATTTCTTCGTGTATGATTTGATACTGTTGCGGTTGGGCGTGTACGTTACTACCGATTTGATTCGAGTTGCAATAGAATCTCACGTAATAGTCCGTTATTCCGGAGTTGTCTCTGGGTGTGTGTTCAATTAGGGCTGCTATAGCAAACTGTCTTCCTAGGTGTAATCTTGCTCCAGGTATCCGTCCTCTGGCGATCTGTACTTGGGTTCCTCGAGCGACCTGTACCTGATTTCCTGGAAATGTTCGTACCTGATTCTCCGTATTGTTTTGCACTTGAGCGTCTCTGTATATTATCAGTTGTTGGTTTGTACTTTGGTTCTCTCCTCGTTGCCTCCCGGTCTCTTCTCTGGCTCGTGTGAGCGTACCACAGATGGCTACCTCGCTGTTCTTTCTCTGTTGTTGTACCTCGGGGATATTGTTTGTTGTTCGATTGGACGATGTTGACGGGATTTGATCTTCACTAGCGTTCTTCTTGTTACCCTGTTCATTCCTTTGGTTTATGGATTCATTGTTGGCGGGGTCGGTTGCGTGGTATGCTTTCAGCTCACTTAATTGGGCTGCCCTCCTCCTTCCTCTGAAAACTTTGTCTAGCTCTACGATCACTGGTGATACAAAGTTCGTTATCCGATGGGGTCCACTGTACCTGGGCGCTAGTTTGGCTGCAAAGTTATCCACCGCTTTTGACAGCTGATGCTCCTTTACCAGCACTAGGTCGCCTATAGCCGGTCGCCATTGCCTTCTTCATAAATTATAATGCTTTGCTGGCTCTGCTGATGCTCGCTCTTGCTTCCGTCGTACCATCTCGAATATCTCCTTCATCTTCATTGATTTCTCGGCTGGATTAGCTACTCTCTCACCTGTACCGAATGTATGCTCGTCGTAAAGGCTATTGGGATTCCTTGGTTCTCTGCCTTGTACTACATATGCTGGACTGTACCCTGTCGAATCGCATACGCTTGTGTTTAATGCGAGTGTTATCTCTGGTATCAGTTCGTCCCATGTTCTCTGCTCATTCTCTGAAAACTGTGCTATTATCCTCTTGATGTTGCGGTTCGCTCTTTCTGTCGGGTTCTCCTGCGGTGTGTATGGTGCTGTCAGCTGGTGTTTTACGCCAAGCTCCTCCAAATACTTCTTAAAACGTTTGCTCACGAACTGCGCTCCGTTGTCTGTGATTAATACCTTTGGAATGCCAAATCGTGCCAAAATTCTCTTTCTAAATCCTCGTACTACGCTTTCTGTTGTTGCCTTTCTAATTGCCATTATCTCCACCCATTTTGAAAATCTGTCAACGAAAACTAATGCCATTGTATTACCATGTTTTGAACGTGGCATTGGACCATTAAAGTCTGCACACACTGTTGCACACGGTTCTTCTGGAATTTTAGTTAACATCTTACCCGCTGCCTGTTGTTGACTAGGTTTGTATACCTGACATCCATGACATTGTTGTACGTACTTCCTTACATCTCTGAACATTCCGGGCCAGTAATATCGTGTCGTCGCTCGTGCAATAGATTTTCGAACGCCCATGTGTCCTGCGCTTGGTGTGTCATGAATTTCCGCCAGCACTCTGCGTCTCTGTGGGGTCGGTACACATAGCTTCCACGGTACTGCGTCTTCACCATCAACTTGACTCTCTATTCTCCTGTAGAGCTTTCCGTCCTCGATCACATAGTCTGGGAATTTCTCCGGAGCCTTTCTTACCTCTGTAATCTTCGCTTTTAGCCACTTGCACTCGTCTTTGCCTTGCTCTACTGTCAACGTAGTTAGTTGCTCGTCCATCGGCTGTCTCGAAAGTGCATCTGCCACCACGCATAGCTTTCCTTTCCGGTACTGTACGTCGAATGAGTATTGTTGTAGTTCTAGTGCCCATCTAGCAATCCGTCCCGTCGGACTGTCTATTGCGTTTAACCATTTTAGAGCTAGGTGGTCTGTGATTACCGTGAACGTGTATCCCTCTAGGTAGGGTCTCATCTTCCTTATCGCCCACACTATTGCCAAACATTCTTTCTCTGTCGGGGAATAATTTGTTTCTGCCTTGTTAAGTCGGCGACTCGCATAAGCAACCACTCGTTCTTCGCTGTCTGATCCTTGGGTGAGCACTGCTCCGAGGCCAAAATCGCTTGCATCCGTCTGTAGGCAAAACTTCTTCGAAAGATCTGGGCAAGCTAGTACAGGTGCTTGGGTGAGTGCGGCTTTTAAAGCTTCGAATGCCGACTGCTGCTCTTGCGACCACTTCCACTTCTTTCCTTTCTTTAGCATTGACGTCAACGGGTGTGAAACTTGTGAAAAGTCTGAGACGAATCTCCTGTACCACGATACCACTCCTATGAATCTCCGTAGTTCGCGTAAATTGTTTGGCGGTGTCAACTCTTTGATGGCTGCTATCTTGTCCGGGTCCGTGTGAATGCCTTCCTCGCTAACGACATGACCTAGATACTTTAAACTTTTCTTAAAAAACTCACATTTTTCCGGGTTTATCTTAAGGTTTGCTCTTCGCAGCCGTTGAAATACTTCCGCCAGGTGTCTTATGTGTTCTTCCAATGTTTTGCTCGTAATGATGATGTCATCTAGATATGCGAATGCGTAAGGTTCCAACTCTGATCCTATAACGTGATCGAGTGCTCTCTGGAAAGTTGCTGGGGCTGAGTGCAGACCGAACGGCATTACTTTCCATTGATATAGCCCACGTCCGGGTACAGTGAATGCGGTGTATTGTTTGCTGTTTTCTTCCATGGGGATTTGCCAATATCCGTTTTTTTAAATCGAGGCTGCTGATAAACCGAGCACTTCTCAATCTATCCAGGATGTGTTGGATACGGGGTAACGGGTATGCGTCTGCTACTGACCTTGCGTTTAGTTGGCGGTAATCTACGCATAATCTCCACTTACCATTTTTCTTCCTTGCGAAAACTATTGGTGCGCTGTGCGGACTTCTAGAAGGTTCGGTGCAACCTTTCTCGATAAGCTCATCGATTTCCTTATTAATAATCTCTTGCATCTTGGGATTCTTCGGGTAATACCTTTGTTTTATGGGACGATCGTCTCTCATCACTATCTTGTGCGTGGCCACGTTGGATACACCTGACATCTCCTGGAACATCTGTAATTCTTTGTTGAGAAATTTACTCACCGACTCGTCTGTGTTTGCAACTTTTAGGCTGTTATCTTTGTGACTACTTCCATTTCTACTTTCGACCATTGTTGTACAAGTGACCGCATCGTCTTCCTGATTGTCTGTGTTCAAGGTTAGCGTTTGTTCTCCGCATCTCATCTCCATGTTCACCTTCGCTAGGTAATCCGTTCCAAGCACCACTTCGTCGACTAGTCCTGGTAGGATTAGCATTTCATTTTGCCGCACTTGGTTACTCATTCCCACTTCTACATCTACCGCTTCTATGATCGTCTTCGGTTTGCCATCTCCCAGTATCACTCGTGTTTCTATCGCTTTGAATATACCTGTCTTCAGCCTTCTTGCCAATGTTCCACTCACAAAGCTTCACGTCGCCCCTGTGTCGATTGCTGCTACTACCTCTTCGCCATTCACCGTAATATTCGCCAAGATCCGGCCCTTTGTATGTCTTAACTTGTTTAGTTTTCCCGAGGTTGCGTTTGGGGAGACCCCACTCCTCGGTGCCAATGAGGTCTCGGGCCGTTTCCCTGCGTTCGTCTACAACAATTTCGTGTGAGTGTGCCTACTTTTCCGCATGTCCAGCAGAATTCGATGCGAGCGCTACGGCAACCGTATGCGACATGGCCGCCTCCTCCGCATCGTCTGCACGCCGTGTTTGTATCGATGTATCTTGGTGCCGGGTCTGATTTCTGGGATGGTTGTTTCTCTGTCTGCTGTTCCCGCTCCTCCGCCTGTATATATTGGTAACGTTCTTCTGGGCGCCTTGGTACAAATGGTCTTGCCGTTGGTCGCATCGCATCTCTGTCAGGGGTAATATTTTCATAATCTTCTACCAAACTTACCAATTCTTCCAGGCTGCTGATCTCGCCTCTTTTAACATACAGCTGTATTTCTCTGCGGGAGTTCCTGTATATGCGGTTTAGCTTTTTGTCTTCGGTGTAGGCGGCATGTCGCATCAGCCCTTGTAGTGCTAGCACATAATCCTTGAACTTCTCTCTTGGTCTTTGCATGCGTGTTCGTATCTCGTCGTCCAACTGTTCAAAATATCTGGAGCTGAGGAAAAATTTTAGGAAGTCTTTCTTGAATGAGTCCCACTCTTTCCAACTCCGGTTGTTATTTCGGTACCAAACCAACGCTTTGTCTTTGAGTAACTCCGGCAATGCTCTTGGTATCGAGTTGACGTTTATTTCGTATCCTTCTGCCAGTTCTTGCACGCGTTCTATGAACCCTAGAGGATCCTTGCCCCCGTCGTATTTCAAGCCCCATTTTCTTACCCGATCCATAGTGGTTGCGTATGTGCCTGGTTGTTGCATCGTATATCGTTGTTTTGACTTGATTTCCGTATGTCGCTGTTACCTTCCTTTGAACATCCTTTATGTAAAGCCTTGTTGATTTCCTTGATCTTCCTTAAGTCTGCTTAGGTGCCATATGTGTTTTTATTTATAAGCCTGCTCGGGCGCCATATGTGACGGACTTATTCCTGCTGAGGTATGCCCAGTCCGTCCAGGGTTCCTATATTTGGTGGGAGAAACTATTCCGATGAAAATAAATAGACAAAGGAGTTCTGAAAAACGTTATAAAGTTTATTTAAAAAATTCAATGCCCTTAAGAGCTACTCCTATTCTTTGTCCCTGTCTAAATAAGAGTAGCTGAGGTAGAACCCCTCTGCTAGCTCTCCGTCAGTTGGAGTAGAAACCTCCTACTGAATATAAAATAATTCACGAAATGAAGTAGAAACCTTCAGGTCGTGTTGGTCAGTGGTAGAAGCCCACTGACTCGTATGCCTATCTCCTAGCTTCTCATCTTACAAGCTAATTTGCCGCCCTTATATACGATTTTGTACGCCGGTGGACAGTTATTTCCTAAAAACAATTCATTGTAATAATTCCTCAGTTATAAAATTATGTAGGACTGCACACAGGCAGTCAGTAATTTTACAATAACAATTATAAAAGTTGGAAATGCAAAATCGAATTCTAGTTTAACGCTACTTTCGCTGTATTCTATTGGTACATACATACGCTTACATGCTAACATGCGTTTTCCCTCTTTCCATTATCATACAAATGGTGGTACATCGGTATATATACATATATGCATATTTTCGATCATGTATGGCGATCCGCTATCCCGGCATTTCATATCCCAATTTTAGGGAGCCCTAATATACATAGCGAACAATGTGCCAAATCTCGTACGTACGCTTGTTGTATGCCTGCCGTGTTTTCCAGTCTTTGCTTTACCTATCGAATTCGATCATTTGTGTTTATGCGTATGTTCGCTGTCACTTGGTTTTGATGGTGCGTTGGCCTCCTTTGATGCTTTCGGCTTCTGCTTAGCGCGTGCGTTGGTGTGTCGTATGCTTGTACGTAAGTATGTAGAGAAAAGTCCCAATTAGTAGCGGCGCTTAGTTTGGCGACTTTTACTGCTGATCTTTGTTTATCCAAATTATTATGTATGTTGTATTTGTGGCTGAGTGCATTGGATGCGCAAAGGGTTGGTTGACCGGCATAATTTTATGTTTTGTGCGTTTCCTTTTTCCTTCCAAATATTTTAGTGTATGTTAGGGTGACCTATATTTGAACCTTATGTGGGCGAAAAATGTAAATATTGTGCTTGCGTGCAAAAGTGCGCAAGTCTGGTTTATCCTTCAATTTAGTAAATAATAATTCAATATGCAACCGCATGTATGTGTTTTGACGTGTAATTCATAAATATATAATTCATGTTATAAAAATGTACAAATGCTAAATTCGCAGTTAAGTTCAATCATTGTATAACATGTAAAAAAATGAGAAAATAGATATATGTTGTGAGAGTACAAAACCCTCGGTTTTGGGGTCCTCACAGTAGTAAATCATCCTTTACCACGACTAAATCTCCAACTTGAATATTGCGTTGAGGGCATTTCCATTTGTACCGCTTATGCAGCTCCTTGAGGTACTCGTTCTTCCATCGTGTGCTGAACTGGTGGTGAAGCACTTTCAGTTTCTGCCATTTGTTGACCAAGGTGAGATGCTCTGCAGTTGGCTCCGGTAACGACAAGAGCGGCGCGCCACGTAGGAAATGCCCTGGGATCCATTGGAGCTTCGGACCTAGGGGAGAGCGGTCGGGAGTTGAGGACCTCCTCTATGCGTACTAAGAGGGTAGTAAGCTCTTCGAGGGAGAACTTCTGGTTTCCTGCTACTTTCGTAAAGTGTATCTTGAAACTTTTCACGGCCGCTTCCCATAGCCCACCCATGTGTGGAGCGTATGGTGGGATGAATTTCCATGAGAATCCGTGAGTTGCACACTTTTCGGCGACGTCTGTAGCGACTTCCTTGAGGAATGTGGTGAATTCTCTTTGTAATCCGCGTTTTGCGCCGACGAACGTCTTTCCGTTGTCAGAATATATCTGGTGGGGTAGGCCACGGCGGCCAGTAAATCGGGCAAAGGCTGCGTTGAAGGCATTCGTGGTGAGATCAGACACACTTCTAAATGAACAGCCTTTGTGGAAAAACAGACGAAGACACAAACGTATGCTTTGACATACGAAGTTCGGCGAAGGGGAGAAGTTTTTACCATAAATGGTTTAGCAAAGTCGACTCCCGTTGTATGAAAGGGTAGGGAATACGTTGACCTCTCGGGTGGCAAGGCTGCCATTATCTGCGTTTTCATCTGCTGTTTATAGATGGTGCAGGTTTTGCAGTGGAAGACGAGCTTTTTGACCTTTTGCTTCAAACGTGGAATGTAGTACTGTTGCTGTACCATTCGGATCATCAGCTGTTTGTCGGCGTGCAGCAGGTGCGAATGGAGGAAGTCTAACAGAAGAGAACAAAATCGAGAGTTTTCGGGTATGATAATTGGGTGCCGCTCATTAAAGCTATATGTGGCATATGCTAATCTTCCAGAAACTCGCACGATTCCTGAGTCATCTAGCATGGGGTTTAATCAGAAGGGTGTTCTTTTGGGGTAAGGGTCCTGACGTTTGAAGCAGCTCTATCATGTCTCCGTAATGATTCCGTTGTGTTTGAATGATGATTTTGATTTTGGCATCATTCGCTTCCGCGTGGGTGAGGTTAAGCGTGGCTGGAACTTTCAGTTTCCTTGCTTTCTTGATAAACCGCAACATATAGGTCACGACTCTAAGCGCTTGAGAAAACGACGAAAACCGGTCGAGTATGTCTATATTTTCTTCCTGCAGGGTGTGGAATACGTCCACATGTCGTTGTTCGGGGGGAGTTGGGTAATGAGAAATATCCTTTGGCCACGAAGTTGATGGGTTGTTAAGCCAATTAGGTCCTTCCCACCATAATGGACATTGGACTAAATCCTGAGGCTTGCAGCCTCGAGTGCCCAAATCCGCTGGGTTTTCCTTACTGGAAACGTGCCTCTAAGTGGCGTTGTCGACGTTCTTAAGAATTTCAGAGGTTCTGTTGGCGACATACGTTTTCCAGGTATGGGGTGGTTTTTCTAACCAGGCCAGTACGATGGCAGAATCGCACCAGAGAATGAGTTCGTGTTGGGGTAGATTCAGCTCACTTCGCAGCTGTTTCACTAACTTGGAGAGTAAAACTGCTCCACAGAGTTCCAATCGTGGAAGACGCACGGTTTGGAGGGGTGCTACTTTGCTTTTAGCAGCTAGCAAATGGGATGAAAACTTATTTTCATGGGTTTGTACTCGGAAATATATACAGGCACAAAATGCTTTTTCTGAAGCATCTGAGAATTAGTTTATCGGGGGAATACTGTACCCACCTGGGGATTTTAATGTCTCTGATATGAGGTAAATTTTCATAAATTGAGGTCCATTTTTGGAGAGCTCCGGGCTTCACGTCTTCGTCCCAATCCGTTCCTTCCATCCAGAGTTGTTGCAGCAACATTTTGGCAAGAATCATTATTGGTGAAAGCCATCCTGCGGGGTCAAATAGTTTTGCAACTGCTGATAAAATTTGCCTTTTTGTAGTCGCGTTTTCTGCTGATGGTGGATCATACGTGTAGGTGAAGGTGTCGGTTAGCGCGTTCCACTGAATTCCAAGGGTTTTTGTGGAACTCGAATCATGGAATTTAAGGAAGTCGACGTCTAGCAAATCAGGGTCGGGAACGGGTTTTAAAATTTCAGGGTGATTTGCCGACATCTTCCTCAAAGGGAACCCTGCCGATTTTAAGGCTTCGATAACTTGAGTCATAGAGTTCAAAGTGGTCTGTATATTATGACCGCCTGACAAAATATCGTCAACATATGTTTCGTTTAATAAAATGTTTTTAGCGAGCGGATATTCGTCTTGCCAATCGTGGGCGAGTTGGTGTAGGTTTCAAATCGCCAAATATGGCGCGCAATTTACACCAAAGGTAATTGTTTTCAGTCGAAAATCTTGTATCGGCAGAGTTGGGTGTTTTCGAAAAACGATTCGATGAAAATCTTTATCTTCTTCTTGGATGAGTATTTGGCGATACATTTTCTCAATATCGCCGTTGAAAACAAACTTATAAAGTCGCCATTTAAGTATGATGAGCATTAAGTCATTTTGTAGAATGGGGCCTGTATGAAGCACGTCGTTCAACGAGTTGCCAGAATGCGACATTTTTGATGCGTTGAAGACGACTCGCACCTTTGTGGTTTTGCTGTCGGGTTTTATGACAGCATGATGGGGTAGACAAAATGATAAATATTTACCATCTCTAATTATATCTTGTTGGGAGCCGGGTTCCATATGATCCATGGTTAAATATTCATTAAGGACTTCAAAATATTTGTCTCTTAATTCGGGTTTTCTTTCGAGCGTGCGTTCGATGCTGATGTACTGCTGTTGTGCTGCGGGTCGTGAATGACCGAGTGCCAGATTGGCTGGAAATTCCGATTTGAAGGGTAGTTTTACTCTGTAGCGTCCATCTTCCTCACGAATTGTGGTTGTCCGGTAGAGTGCTTCGCAGTATTCAACATCTGCTGATCGTTGTTGGGTTTGGTGAACTTCTTCCTGTTCCCAAAATTGTCTCAAAAGCTGATTGATGGGGTCATCGGTGCATTCCGTGACATGAGTGCTGAAGGTTGATACCTTTTCAGCTATAGGGCCGCTTAATATCCATCCGAATATTTTGTTTTGGGCAAGTAATGTTCCACTCACATTTCGTAGGAGCCCTTCGGTGAGGATTTGCGGGGTGATATCGCTGCCGATTACCACATCGATTTTCGATGGTATCGAATACTGTGGATCGGCTAACGGTAAATGGGACAGTTCTTCGAGATCGATGCTTGAAACTCTGACTGTGGGCAAGAACTTAGTTAGATTCGGCAAAATTATTGCTTGTGCGTCTATCATTTGGGTTAAGTCTGCTGAACAGAATGTTATCTGGCAGACTTTATTGGCATTTTTCACAACCGTTCCACCCATTCCAGATATCTGGTGGAGAGACTCTTTTGTGGGTAGACCAAGAACCATTTGTATACGGGATGATACAAAGGTTTTTTGTGAACCTTGGTCTATTAGGGCACGAATTTTATGAAATTCGCCAGCAAAGTAGACTGATACTAATGCTGTGGGTAGTAGGGTGGTTCCATGATTACTCGAGAAGAGTGAAGAAACCGGGTTTTTGTCTTGAGACTGTAGGGAGGAGGTGGCTCTTGCGGCGGTTTTCGATGTTGAGGCTCGCTCATCGTCCGTTCTCCTAGGGGTGCCGGCTTGGGCATTTTGAGCTCTGGGGATTTGTTGTCATTATTGGGGTTTGGGCTGCAAATGCAGTAGCGAATGATGACGCTTTTGGCAATAAACGCACGTGAAACTTCTTTTACATTCGTTCTTGGGGTGTGACGTTGATAAACAGTTTTCGCAGTAACTATTTTCTCTCACAAATTTGATTCGGTCTGATACCGATAAATTCCTCAACCTGACGCAAGATTTGACTGCGTGGTATTGGTTGCATAATCTACACGAAGCCGTTTTATTGAACTCGGTGTGATATGCACGGGTTTTATTATTTTTGGGTTGGGTCGAGTTTTGATGCACCGTTCGTGGCGTAAAACTCGAAAATTGGGGTTTCGCCTTGCCTGGTCTATAGGTACTTAGTCTTTCTACTACCTCGTATCTACTGGTGAGGAATTTATTCATGTCCTCCCATAGGGGCAGCTCCTTCCGCGAGCTGAGGGATTGTTCCCATAGTGAAAGACTTTCAGTGGGCAGCTTTGATGAGCACAGATAAACGAGGATCGGGTCCCAGTCCGTTGTCGGGATTCCTTGGGTGTTTAAAGTTGACATGCAATTGTTGATTGTTGTCTGCATCTTCTGTATTTGTTCTCCGCATTCTGCGAATATTGTGGGTAGGTTGAACAGCGTCTTCAGTTGGTTGTCGACGAGTATCCTTTTGTTCTCGTACCTAGATCTGAGCGCTTCCCAGGCAAGCTCGAAATTATTATCGCTCAGTGGGTATTGTTTTACAATAAGCCCAGCTTGTCCTTTTGTTTTCAGGCGTAGGTGATATAATTTTTGAGCGGGTGATAATTTAGGGTGGTTTTTATAGACTGCCGTGAACATATCTCTAAAGGATGGCCAGTCTTCGTATCCACCATGAAATACTTCGGTGTCGCATGGTGGTACTTTTAAATAAAAACCGTTTGCGTCTGAATTGTTTATTGGGTGGACGGGTATTTGTTGTTGGTTGGTCCTATTAAAAAGCTGTAAGGCTTCTAAAATTCCTGATTTGCATGTTTGGTAAGTTTCCAAGCATTTAGCGAATTTTTGCTCAACCGAGCCGCTAACATCTGTGTAATTATCTGAGAAACTTACTTCTCGATGGGACTCTAGCATCTTTGCCCATATTTTATCAAGGTCTTCTAATTTGACCTTAAGCATACACTCTGATAAATCGGTAGCTTGGGAGGGTGACCATCTTGAGCAGTAAACCTCTACTTGGTTACCGTCATATATGAATTTCTGCAGGCATTTATCTGCAGGGGTCAATTTTTGGGTTTCGTCCGACGATTTCGGCATTATAAATTAGTTTGGTTTTTTACGAAATGGGAGCTTTTATTAAGCTGTGAAAATCGAAAAAAATTTTGTCAAAAGTGCAAAAAAAAATTTTTTTAAAACAGCCTAATGTACGCTTGGTTTTTAATACGGGCTTGTCTCAGCGCTTCTGAGTACAAGTAATGTGAGTATATAATAATATAAATATTATAATATTTGTGTTCACTGGGATTTTATTTTTTAATTTTTGAGACCGGCCTAATGTGTACCGGCGTTTTGTTATATGTACTTGTCTCAGCGCGTCTGAGCACAAGTAATATGGGTATATAGTACGTATGTATGTATATATATAAGTGGGTGAAATATATTTGCCGACAAACTGTGGTGTACCAACAACCTTTTGTTTGCCGTGCCAATGCACTTGATCTGTATTGACAAAGTAAATGTATGCAAAATATGTAACCGATGATCTTCTTTGTTGATTCCTTCTATTATGTTGTTACGTATGCTCATGAAATTACTTTGTTGAGGGTGGGTTTTTGGCTTATGCAAAAAGATATACAAATGCGTGTGGGTATTATGGGTGCATATAATTGTAGGTTTGTATGCAAAATTAATATTGGATGCACCGGTAAAATAAACTTTTGGAAAAGTGACAAAAATTTGGCAAAGTTTGTTGCTATGGGTTTTTTATAAAATATATATTATGTAATATATGTATATAAGGGTAAACTGGGCAGCGGTGCTTTTCACGCTGGAGAAATATGTAGCTCGGGTAATATTACCGAGCTAAGTGGGTATATACATATATTACATATATACGTATATATTTTTATAATTATGTAGATATTTAGCGCAACGAACTTATTGGGTATATAGAACCGGGCAGTGGATTTTCCGTTGGTACGGGAATGCAAATTTACTTGTTGAAAAATTTATATGGGTTTTTTGATGGGACTGTACCTGTTGGTAACAGTGAGTAAGCCAATGAAATATTTTGCCGTTTAGGCTTTTTGATTTGGGTTATATACCCAAGGTCCGGATCTTTAGATCGGAGGGGTATATAAATTTTGGGATTTTAGATTTGGGGTCCGTACGTTAGACGGAGGGAATATATATGGGAATATATTGGGTCACGAGAGTACTTACTCAGACATTTTTATGTGAACTGTGTGTGACTTTTTGGTTTTGTGTTATCCTTTAACTTTGGTTGTAATGTGCTCCTCGTTGATATACTGTGTTGTAATGTTGTACCTCCTTTATGTTGTATGTCTTTTGTGTAATGGTGTAATTGTAATATATGTCTTTCTTTCTTAATTAAGTTTTAACAAAAAAAATTTTTCCAAAATGTATTTTTTCTTTTTCCAAAACCTTTTTTCTTCTGTATATTTTAATGAAATTTTTGTTGCACTAAGCACTTTTATATTTTTTCTTTTGTTTTGCGGGCAAAAATATTTGAAAAATTCCCACTTTCTTTTTTCGTTATTTTCCAAAAAAAAACTCTTTTTTCCAAATAATTATATTTTTCTTTTCCTTAAAAATTTTTTTGTTGTTTTTTTTTTTTACCAAACTTTTTTCCAGCACTTTATTCTTTAGTTTTTCTCCGTTGTTTTCACCAAATTTTGGGTTTTGTTTTAAATAAAATTAAAATTTTATCAATTTACCCTTTTTTTGCTCGTATTTCAGATTTTGTTAACTTTTATGTTGTATTTGTATGTAAAATTTTTCCTTTATGTTTTATTAAATTTTTTGATCTCTCAAATTTATTTTTTTTTTCACACACCTTAATGCATGTTAATTGTATGTGCACTATTGTTCAATTTTTTTCTCAAATAAAATTTTGTTAAGCACTTTTATAGTTTTGTGGCCTTACCGAACCGCGTTTTTATGTAAAAATTGTTTTTGTTTTACTTGTTTTTATTATATTTGTGTTTTTTTTCTCACTTTTTGCTTTTTTCTTCTTTTGCCGCTGGTTTACCTTTTTAGCACCAAAGGACCATGTTTAAAATAATTCTACTGCACTACACTTTAGGTATGCTATATATATTTGTAGCTATCGTTTATCACTCACAATTCACATTCACCTTGAGTTATTATAATTTATAATAAAATAAAAAATGAATTTAAAATTTTAAATAAACTGCGCGACGGCGGGCGGAAGAAAAAAAACGAATGCGATGCGGGCACGATTAATGCGTGTGGGCGATTCGGTAGTTTAATGACAACTGATTTGTGAGTGAGCGCGGTGGTGGTTGGCAAGCCACAGCTGAGCTGCACTGCCTGCGCTTGGCCGCACTGGCCGGGTGTTGCCAGACGGAGGGGGCGGACTTAGTCCAAAAATTGGATCATGTCTTCAACACTGCGATTCAAGAGACTCTGCATTGCAGACCTGCTCTGGTTATAATGTCCACAGGAAAGACCGCGAGAGCGGAAATGGAGGCGGCCTCGCGTTTATTATACACCACTCTGTGCAATATTATATATTTGATCCTGGCATCGACGTCATAGAACGTCAAGGCCTATTTGTTCGGTCAGGCGATGCAAATCTAGAAATCATCAACATCTACATCCCTCCTGTCACCTGTTGCCCCAGTGGATACCGCCCTAATCTCGAGGCCTTACTCACTGGCAACAATCGCATTATCTTAGGCGATTTCAATGCCCATCACGACCTATGGCATTCAAACTTGCGGGCGGACAGTAGGGATGAGATGTTGGCGGATCAAATAGAAGAAACGACGTTCTGCACAATAAACGGAGACGCCCCCACACGTATGGTAGGAAGCTGTCATAGCTCGCCAGATATCTCAATCGTGAGCGCAGAACTCGTAAACTGCGTCAACTGGCAGCCGATGGTAACATTGGCATCCGACCAACTGCCCATACTTATTTCGTTCGATCGTACCGCCGACTTCATAGTCACCGAAAAACGCACTTTCATAAACTTCAAAAAAGGAAAGTGGGAAGAATATAAATCTGCAACAGACAGCAGCTTTGCTGCCCTCCCTATCCCGACTGATGCCCGCCAAGGGGAGGGTGCCTTCCGTAAGGTCATTGAATCCGCCTCGGCACATTTCATTCCCGCCGGGAGAATTCCCGAAATCCGGCCCCACTTCCCGGCGGAGGCCGGGAGCTTAGCGAGGGAACGCGACCTTATACAGCTTGATCCAGGCGACCCCAAATAAGGGATATAAACCAGTAAGATTGCTTGTGGACGAACACAAGCGGGCGAAATGGGAAGAGCACCTAAGAGGTTGTAACCTCTCTACCGGTGTAGGTTAACTTTGGTCCACCGTAAAGTCCCTATCGAATCCGACTAAGCACAAAGACAAAGTTTCCATCGCCTTTGGCGATAAGGTGCTGTCGGATGCGAAAAAATGCGTGAGCGCTTTCTGCCGACAATATATAATGCATCCTACGGTTGACAAAGATAGACGAAGAGCCAATAGACACGCACATAAACACAAATTCAGCGCGTCACCAGTCACCATCACCGCTAGAGAGGTTGAGGACGCCATTGGTCGCGCTAAAACATCCAAAGCAGTGGGCCCAGACGGCATAGCCATGCCGATGCTTAAAAACCTAGGGAAAGAGGGTTTCAAATATTCAGCGCATGTCTTCAACCTGTCTCTTTCCACCTTTGTCATACCCGAGAAATGGAAAATGGCCAAGGTGGTCCCGCTACTAAAGCCTGGGAAACCAGCTAACATAGGTGAGTCATATCGTCCGATATCTCTCCTATCGCCAGTGGCAAAGACGCCTAAAGCCATCTTGCTCCCTTATTTCCAAGCACATTTGCAGCTAGCCCCTCATCAGCATGGCTTCAGAAAACACCATAGCACTACCTCCGCGCTAAATGTCATTGGCACCCAGATAAATTGCGGTTTGAATCAATACCCCCACCATAGAACAGTACTCGTAGCGCTAGACCTATCAAAAGCCTTTGATACGGTCAACCATGGCTCGTTACTGCAAGACCTGGAAGGGTCTACTCTTCCCCCATGTCTTAAAAGGTGGACCGCAAATTATCTGGATGATCGGTAGGCATCGGTGCAATTCAGAAACGAAACATCAAAACCAAGGAGAATTAAACAGGGGGTGCCACAGGGTGGTGTCCTATCCCCACTTTTGTTTAATTTCTACATATCTAAGCTACCTTCACCACCGGAAGGAGTCACAATCGTTTCCTACGCCGATGACTGCACAATAATGGCCACAGGCCCAGGCCCAGAGATCGATGAGCTATGCAATAAAATAAACGGCTATCTCCCTGATCTCTCCAGTTTTTTCGCCTCGCGAAACCTGGCATTGTCACCGACTAAATCTTCCGCGACCTTATTTATAACATGGACGCCCCAAATGTCGACCATATTGAACATCCACGTCGATGGCACTACGCTACCGACTGTCCTACACCCCAAAATCTTGGGTGTGACGTTTGATCAGGATCTACATTTTGGTGCGCACGCAACCGCAATTGTTCCGAGAATTCAGAGCCGTAATAAAATCCTCAAATCCCTTGCTAGCAGTACCTGGGGAAAAGATAAAGAAACGCTCATGACCACATACAAAGCAATTAGCCAGCCGATTACGTGCTACGCGTCACCCATATGGTCGCCAAGCCTAAAAACCACCCACTGGAAGAAACTACAGGCCTGCCAAAATACTGCTCTCAGAATCGCCACGGGCTGTCTTCTTATGTCCCCAGAACACCATCTGCATAATGAGGCGAGAATACTCCCCACCAGGGAGAGAAATGAGATGCTTACCAAACAGTTTCTGTTGAATACCCAGAAACCTGGGCATCCCAACAGACATCTGATTGACGAACCAGCACTGCCTAGGGGCCCAAGGAGTCATCTCCGTAAGCATTTTGAGGAAATACGGCACCTGAGAACCCAGCCGAATGAAGCGAAAAAACACAAGCAGGTCCTTGGTGAACTCCATAGACAGGCGTCGGACCTTTATGTCGGGAATTGCCCGGTGAATCCAGTACTTGAAGAAAAATATCCAGAACTCGCGGAAGAGGAACGCATACTCCCCAGGGAAACGCGTGTCACTCTTGCTCAACTTCGTTCTGGATACTGTAACAGGTTAAACTCTTACCTATCCAGAATCAACCCCGACATACAAAATGTATGCCCCGCTTGCAATGTGTCCCCACACGACACCAACCATCTCTTTAATTGTAATGTGGAACCAACGCCTCTAACACCCCTTTCCTTATGGTCCACCCCTGTTGAAACGGCAAGTTTCCTTGGACTCCCGTTAGAGGATTTTGATGACAATTTGTGATCGGTCGCGGCTATTAGGTGGGGCGAGCATTGCTACAACAACAACAACAACTGCCAGATAACAGCTTGCAAAACTTTTAAATTACCTTCTTTTAAAAGTGGGCGGTGCCACGCCCATTGACTAAAATTTTACTAATTTTTTATTCTGCGCCTTAAGGTTAACCCACCTACCAAGTTTCATCGCTTTATCCGTCTTGGGTAATGAATTATCGCACTTTTTGGTTTTTCGAAATTTTCGCTTTCGAAAAAGTGGGCGTGGTTAGAGTCCGATTTCGTTTATTTTAAATGGTGATCTGAGATGAGTGCCAAGGAACTTACATACCAAATTTCATTAAGATACCTCAAAATTTACTCAAGTTATCGTGTTTACGGACGGACGGACATGGCTAAATGAATTTCTTTTTTCGCCAAGATCATTTTGATATATAGAAGACTATATCTATATCGATTAGTAAGAAGTATTTTCCACAGTAGGGTAGAGGGGGGAGGCTTCTACAGGTTAAGAGAAAATGATTTTTTTAAGAAACTAGAATGAGAAATAGATAACTCCTTTCATAATTACTGATGCCATGTATGTTTATGACACTTTGGATTTGTAGTTAATATTCCA
Organism: Eurosta solidaginis; assembly: GCF_040869045.1. Taxonomy (NCBI): domain Eukaryota; kingdom Metazoa; phylum Arthropoda; class Insecta; order Diptera; family Tephritidae; genus Eurosta; species Eurosta solidaginis. Next base: position 18,760 of record NW_027137113.1, on the reverse strand, counting down.
CATGTTTTTTTTTTAAGTTATAATCAAATAACCAGAAACAAAAAATATGACGAAACCTCCCTTTCTCAGGGAGGCTTCGTCAGTCATCTGGGTGGCTTCGACATTGGGTGGGAGGTTTCGACATTTATCAAATAGAGAAATTTAACCAGTAAAATAAAAAAAGGATGTTGGAAAAAACTCTAAATACGATTTTAATTCATATTTGATTTTATTTATTTCAATACAGTAACAAATTTTTCGAACAAAAACATAAAAAATGTAAGCATAAAATAAAGTATAACTGTACTCTTAACGAACATCTAAATTTGAAAAATCAAAGTTAAAAATAAACTTGCTTTGCGTGCGGGCAATATGCGTATTATATCCTTCTTTGAAACCAAGTGTCTGTCTTCTACAATCGGAGGAATTTCGCGACGCACGTTGAATTTTCAACTTCCACGACTACACCAGTGTAAAAGAAATGTCTTTTGTCAGTTAACATAAAAACAAAACAAAAACGAATCGTCTAGCCAAGTCATACGTCAATTCATGATGGAGATTTGAACATTTCTTGAAGTAAACCGTTAATTCTTTTTCTTGGGCAGCTGTAAGTACTTGATTGGAAGAAAACTTCGACTGAAAATCTTTAACAGTTCCAAGATTTGTTTGCTATTTTGAAATTCGAAATATTAGTGTTGTCCGCTTCAAGTTATATTTCCGAGCAGCGCTTGATGGTGTTTCTTTTTTTTTCTCCTCGAAGGCTTTTTTCATTTTGTCTTCGTTGATGATCTTTTCAGGGAACTTTCTTTTGTAGATATTGATGGCTGTAATATATTACTTGCTAAGTAAAAAAACTAATTGTCGAAGCCTCCCAAAACATATTGTCGAACCCTCCCCCGTGCACTTATTTCAGATTTTTCGCTCCAAAAAATATATTTTAGTGTTATTGAAAAAGTCTTTAAAAGCAATAAATCTTAATTTTATTGCAATATTAATGGGTAGAAAACTCATGTTGTATATTCTATATTGTACACTTTACACGCGAATACTTACCAGCAATTTTTACATCAACACTTTTCAAAAATAAAAAATCTCGTCTGCATACTATCGCCGTTGAAAAAGCACTGAATAACTTTCATGACAGCGTCACACTCAATTTGGTTACTGTTTATTGGTGGAATAAGAACAATGGCAGTAATAACGGCGGCCAAATTTGAAAAAGTAGAAGCCTCCCTCATGTCGAAGCCTCCCCCTTCTACCCTACTATAATCACGGCACGGCTATAGGTTCGACAAAAACACGACTTTCCAAAATGTTGGCCGATGAAAATTAATTAAAATTTGTTCCAATTTTCTTATTCAATTTTTGATGTCCTACGGGTGTACGAATCACCATTGAAATACACGTGTGCGATATTCAAGTTTATGTTGGGACAATATATGTTTGAAGAGCCTTAGACTTCAAAATCTATGATTTCGTCCTCAGAGGATGAATTATTATTTGTGCTACACTCATAAATATTTTTTGTGTTCATTAATTATACTCAGCTGAGCAGAGCTTACAGAGTATATTAATTGTGTTCGCATAACGGTACCCCGTAACGGCATAAACTAATCGAGATAGTTATAGACTTCTATATATCAAAATGATCTGGGCGAAAAAAGAAATTAATTTAGCCGTTTCCGTCCGCCCGTATGTCCGTGAACACGATAACTTAAGTAAATTTTGAGGTATCTTAATGAAAGTTGGTATGTAATTTCATCTCGGACTATAACCAGTTTTTCGATATCGAAAATTTTGAAAAACCGTAAAAGTGCGATAATTAATTACCACAGACGGAAAAAGCGATGAAACTTTGTACGTGGGTTAACCTTATGACGCAGAATAGAAAATTAGTAAAATTTTGGGCAATGGGCGCGGCACCGCCCACTTTTAAACGAAGGTAATTTAAAAGTTTTGCAAGTTGTAATTTGGCATTTCGATCCATGCGCCACCTATCGGAGTTTGTATTTCTTATTATTGCATATTCATCGGGTTCTGAACTATATTCCAAGTTTCAAGCTTGTAGCTCATCGGAAAGTTACTTAAATTCCAAGTACAAAATTCGTTCACAACGGCCGTCCAGCCGGCCTGTCAAGTCAAGCTAAATAAAACGGCTTCAAAAGGGCTAGATCTGGCTCCAAAAGCACCAAAATGGCAACACTGGCCCCAGCGGGTTATGGGGCTTAGAATATAGCCGCGGCAGGTATGCCTGTCCGTAAGAGGCGAGTAAAACACCAAATTGATTCAAGGGGTTGTGTAACGCAACCCTTTCAAGGGATTGACAGCGCAATATATAGCATAACTGTATTATTATATTGTAACGAATTTTGGGAAATTCCGTTTATTTGCAACCTTCTACTAATGTTCGAATCACTAAACTGTTGAATAAATAACTCCACTATTCAATAATGCAAAATGGTCTTCATTAAAGTACTTCAAAATAACACCTTCTACTTCTCAACAGATAGCATGCTTAAATCAAACTGATTCGTTGTGCCTCAGCTGCTGCTTTTATACTCTTTGGTTTCCTCGTTGACAAATTTCTAGGCGTTTCTATTTCTAGAATTTGCTACTTGTTTACCAGCTATAACTCACATGCACGTTATAGCTTCTCATATACGCGTGTATATGTGAGTAATACTTCCACAGATGATTACCTACTTTTGGGAGTATCTCAGATATATGCATGTGTTTGTGCTCTCCGCTGCTTGAATGGACATATGTATAGACATAATGATTGACTTGTTGATGTGCATACAAGTCACTGCTTAGTATTGGCATAGAGATGATAGTATTCCTTAGCGTTGCTAATATTCGTCACACTGCCCTCCACCTAGGTCTGGTCGTCCCGATCAGACAAATCTCTCGATCTAAACGCTGCCAGCCTTTCCAAATGAACCACTTTCATTTTGGTTCGTGGTTTGCCAATGGTTTGTATGCGGTACACTACATCGTTGATCCGTTTTACAACTTTATATGGGCCTTCCCTTTTACACTTCAATTTCGGGGACAAACCTTTTTTTCGTTGTGGGTTGTATAACAGCACCAAATCTCCTACCTGAAAACCTTCCGAATTAATTGCTTTATCGTATCTGGCTTTCATCTTGTCACTGATAATCTTTGTTCGTTGCCTTTCTCTCAGCTCTTCTTCCAAAACACCAGTGGATTTCTTGACATTTCTCTCCGCATCGGTATCTATCCCAAACTTTAAATCAGCTGGCAGTCGAAGATCATTGCCAAAAATTACATTTGCGGGAGTTTGGCCCGTTGTCTCATGTACTGCCGATCGGTAAGCCATAAAGAATAATGATATGTTGGTATCCCACTCCTTATGGTACTTGTCTACTACTTTCCTTAAATGCTCCTCCAATGTTCTATTGAAACATTCCACCATACCATCGCACTAAGGATGCAATGCAGTTGTCCGTTTTTCGAATGCCCAACTTCTTGCACATTTCTTGAAACACAGCTGATTCAAAATGCCTGCCTTGGTCAGAATGTAACTCCATTGGTACACCATACCTTGCAACCCCATCGTTTGTAACCACTTCTGCTACTGTTTCCACTTCTTGGTTTGGGATTGGGTATACCTCTGGCCATTTATTGAAATAATCCATAAAGACACGCACGTATTTTTTTCCGCGGTTGCTATTAGGAAATGGACCTGCAACATCCATAGCGATCCTTTCAAATGGCGCACCTGAGTTATATTGCTTCATCTGGCCATGACTTCGGGTTTTGCGCCCTTTCGCTCTGCTGCAAACCTAGCAGTTCGCAATCCACTTAGTGACCGACTGACGGCAACCAACCCAATAGAATCTCTGTTTAATCTTCTCGAGCGTCTTCGTGATTCCAAGATAACCTCCGCTTGTACCATTATGCAGCTCGCTGAGCACGTCAGGAATCCTCTTTCTGGGAACAACTATCAGTTTCTTCTTGCGAATATCAATTCTAAACTGTTCCAATGTGCCCAATATGACTTCGCAATGAGACTCTCTGCTGACATCTCTCTATTTGGTATTTCGTTTCGTTCGAGCCCTTGCATAACTTGTGACAGATCTGTATCCTCTAGCTGACACTTCCTTAGTTGTCCCTTTTCCCATTCATCTGTACATGTTGTAGTCAATATCCGGACATCTATAATGTCTTCTTTAGCCTCGCTCTTTGAACAGTGCTTGCATTCCAAACTACATGGTCTTCGTGACATAGCATCAGCATTTCCATGGGTACTATCTTTTCGATGCTCAATGGAAAAGTCATAGCTTTGTAGTCGCTCGATCCACCGTGCCAATTGTCCTTCTGGATTACGGCACTGCAAGAGCCATTTCAACGCTGCGTGATCTGTTCTGACGCGGAATCGCTGGCCGTAGAGGTACTTGTGAAAATGTTTAATGCACTCTACCAATGCCAACAGCTCTCTCCGTGTAACGGAATAGTTCCTCTGGTTTTCCAATTGAACGGCTGTAATATGCAACTACCTTCTCCTGTCCTTCGACCAGTTGCGATAAAACGCTTTTTAGCAAAAGGTGGACAAACGAAAATTTTTCCTGGAGAAACGTGGACAAACGATGGACAAACGAATGAGATATGGTTTTTTAAATACTCGCAAATGGAGGTGCCAACTTCACACGATTTTATTTTATTTTTTTCAAATAACTTTTTAACAGAAGGTGGACAAAAGAAAATTTTTCCTGAACAAACGAACGAGATATGGTTTTTTAAATACTCGCCCAAGTAGGTGCCAACTTCACAGAGCTAGCGCCAGCTATTCTCTGGAAAACTTCCTCCAAGTTTTAAAGATGTTCATCAAAGTTCTTGCCCAATACGATGATGTCGTCCAGGTATACCAAGCATGTTTTCCAATGTAGTCCTTTCAATACCTGATGCATGAGTCTCTCAAAAGTAGCTGGTGCATTACAAAGTCCAAAAGGCATAACTGTAAATTGCCAAAGACCATCTCCGACGCTGAAGGCTGTTTTTTCTTTGTCTTCGTCCTTCACCTACACTTGCCAGTAGCCACTTTTCAAGTCCAGTGTGGAAAACCATTTCGTAGCAGAGCGCGAGTCCGGAGTGTCGTCAATTCTCGGCAATGGGTAGCTATCCTTTTTCGTGACGTCGTTCAACTTGCGGTAGTCCACGCAAAACCTCATTTTCCCATCCTTCTTCTTCACAAGTACCACCGGCGAGCTCCATGGACTAGCTGATGGTTCGATGACGCCGCTGTCGCTCATTTCTTGTACGATTTGACTCACAACTTCCCGCTTCGCCAGTGGAACACTACGAGGAGCTTGACGTATCGGCCTCGCGTCACCAGTGTTAATTTGATGTTTAACACCATTGGTGCGGCGTGGTTTAGAACCATCCTGGTCAAATATGTTTGCGTACTTTAGGAGCAGTTGCTTTGCCTTACTCTGATAATCTTGATCTAGCCCCTCCGTCCATGCCGTGATGTCATTTGGAATATTAGTCTTGCTAGTTGAAACGTGTTGCGCGAGCTGTTCACAGTTAATAACTACTTCAGCCTCTTGGCATCTTCCCAATATATATAGCTCCTTTTGTCAGTTTGAGTGGTGACTTGAACTAATTGAGTACTCTTACCGGAATACGTCCATCCTGTTTTGTCATAGCCAGGGTTTTTCCTACAAGTACGTTCGGTGTTGATCTGTTTGCTGCCTCGACAACCCACAATTTGTTTGTCCCACAATCTCCATAAACCTTTGCCCAGATGACTGCTTCTAATTTTGCTGGTATTTGCTGACATTCTTCCACCAGCACTCGTTTACTGCTGTAGCCTTTCTCGTAGCCGAAATTAAGTGGCACATCCATGTTCTTATATCGCACCGTCTTGCTTTGCATGTCGATCTTGATGCCTTGGTCGATTAAGAAGTCCACTCCAATCATGATTTCGTCAACAATCTCTGCCACTATAAAATTGTGTAGTACCATGACGTTCCTCTCGTGGGTGTCCTCTCCCGTGGCTGTACGTAATCTTTCTCCAAGCAATGGTCTTCTTCTTGTTAACTAAATCTGATCGAATGATGGAATGAGATGCACCCGTATCTACAGTCAGTAAACGTCGTTTCCATCCACATGTCCTCCCACAGTAAGATTGTTTGACCTTCTTCCAATTTTCGAGATAGAGATTATGGGGCATTCAGTTGAGGGAGCCACCTGACGCCCCTTGCGGCTGACTTGCTTTAGTTTAACGATTGAGTGGACTTGGAGATTTGCTCATCTCCCTCAGCTCTGCGTTTACGGCCACCCACATTGTTGGAACTGTTAGGGTTGATACTGAAATAACGTGCAATGTGCCCTGGCTTTCCACACTTAAAGCATTTGACGGCACCATCGTTTTTCTGCTGCGTTCCTTTTAATGCTTCCAAAATTGTGTCTACCCAGTCTGGCTTTCCACTTCAACGCGATGCGCTTTATATGGGGGCTTACTCAAAAGTGACGCTGTTTCCGGAGTCAGTACATAGGATACCGTTTCGCAAATGTTAGCTTTGGGTTTGCGTATGTACCTCGCTTCGTTTCCACGTCCCGTATGCCATTTATAAAACTGAATTTTTACCCTCTCGGTGTATTCCACGAGTGCGTCGGCATTTGCTAGATGGGCCAGCCTTTCGATATCCGATGCGAACTCCTGCAAAGTCTCATTCGATTTTTGGTAACGGTTTTGCAACTCAATTTGGTATATCTGTTTCCTGTTCGCTTCCCTATCGCCTCTCTAGAGCGCTCATCAATGTTTCATAGTTGTTCCGTTCGTACTCTGGAATCGTCTGCAAGATTTCAGCTGCAGGCCCTTTCACTGCCACGAACAGTGTAGCAACTTTATCTTCAGAATTCTCAAACTGAAGCTTAAACACCTGGAAAGGAACAGAACCGTCAAAGGATGTTGTTTTTACCTTTGGATTACTCGCTGAAACTGCTGGGCGATTTAGTTGCAACTCCTGTATACGACCTCTCAATGTTTCAATCTCGGCATCGATTTTGTCCTCGAGTTGTGAAATTTTTGTATCCTGCGCCTCCAACTTCAAGGAAATACGTCCTTCTTGCTCTTCCAGTTGCGCAGAGATCTGTGATGATATCTGTGCTGAAATTTGCGTCGACATTTCGGATATTTGTATTACTTGTGCTTCAATCTTTGATGTTATGTGTGTCTCCTGCGATTCCAGTTGGGATGCCATATATGTCTTCTTTTCGGCCAGTTGAGTTGTTATCTTTGTCGTTTGTTCTTCCAGTTGAGATGACATATCGGTTGATATTTGTGACGACATTTGCATCAACACTGCTAGTATCGCGTTAGTGTCAACACTTGCCAATGGATTCGGAGTCTATTATCTTCTCCTCCATTTTAGTCGCTGGCTCTTCCAGATCAGAATAAAAGACATACTCGTCCACATTAATTCCTTCCAACTCCAATACCTCCTAGCCGTGCTTGAAGTTCGATCTTATTGCAGGTTGTATTCAATCCTCGGTTCTCCAACTCTTTTTCCAGTTGCTGGATCCTTAATTCACTTAACTTTGCCATGTCCAAGTTGTATTCTGGAATTTATTCAACAATTCCTCTTCTGACACCAACTAACGTTCGAATCACTAAACTGTTGAATAAATAACTCCACTATTCAATAATGCACAATGGCCTTTATTAAAGTACTTCACAACAACACTTTTACTTCTCAACAGATAGCGTGCTTAAATGAAACTTATTCGTCGTGCCTCAGCTGCTGCTTTTATACTCTTTGGTTTCCTCGTTGACATATTTCTAGGCGTTTCTATTTCTAGAATTTGCTTCTTGTTTACCAGCTATAACTCACCAGCTATAACTCAGATGCACGTTATAGCTTCCCATATGCGCGTGTATATGTGATTGATACTTCCACAGATGATTGCCTACTTTTGGGAGTATCTCAGATATATGCATGTGTTTGTGCTCTCCGCTGATTGTATGGACATATGTATAGACATAATGATTGACTTGTTGATGTGCATACACGTCACTGCTTAGTATTGGCTTAGAGATGACAGTATCCCTTAGCGTTGCTAATATTCGTCACAATATTATATTCTAAGCCCCTAACCTGCTGGGGGGAAAAATACAACCCACTATACCACGGTGATTAAGCACTCCCCTCTTATAAACATGGCAACACCGGCAGGTAGATACTACTCTGAAATCAACCTACTATAATAAGAAACGAAAACTAAAACATAAAAAATATTAGTATTCATTGATTTTCTTAGTTAAAACATATTTTAGTGTGAAAGTCTAAATTTTCAATTCATAAAATTTTCCGTAGAATTTAAATATTTATTTTTGAGTCTTGAAAATTTATGTAAATGGAAGGCGAGCCGACAGAGTGCTTATTTTTTGCTGTTGCGAAAAGCACATGCAATGTTAGAGCTAAAAAGAGAGGCGGCAAATGCCATCGTCGTCCTGGGCCATTAATGCGAAATCCTTATTTAAATTTCTTACGCGAATTTCGTAAGCACAATTGTGGTCTGAGCGTTGTTGAGGTAGTACGAAGAGGTGCTAAAGAATGGAATGCATTACCCAAAGAAAAAAAACTCCGTTACATAGAAGAGGTTCGCCCTGCCCTGTTTTTGGTTATTAAAATGCTGCTTTAAAATTTTTTAATTTAAACAAGAAAATATTGCATTTTTTCCTTTTTTTCAATTTCAGGCATTTTATGCGCCAAAATACGTAAATGTTGTTGCTCTATGCCAGTCGAAGCATGCGGCCATAAAAATTAAAAAAGTATCAATTTGTCCAAGCAAAAAAAGGCGTTCGAGATCTAGTAGCTGCTCCTCAACCAAAAGAAGTTTAAGAAAGAAATCATCAGGATGCTTTGGCAAGAGAAAAAGCAAGAGACGCACCAAAAAAATGAAAAAGCATAAATGTGGTCAACGTAAAAAGTTAAGAAAGCGCAGACCAAGATCTCAGTGCAAGCGTAGAGCAAGAAAATTGAGAAAAATAAAGAAAAAGCGTAGTCAGTGTAGCTTTTTCTAATTTAGTATTAATAGTTAGAAAAAAAGAGATGATTTGTATAAATTTTTGCTAAACGCCTTTTATATCAAAATTCTTTGTAACTTTTTTTTTAGTATGCTATTATTGTAACTGAGTAAAAATATATGTACTTATTTTACGAGAGCTTGTTTTTTAGCCTAAATGATTGATAAATGCATTTTTATGTCCAGCATTTTTCCTGTCGCAATAATGAAGCAGTCATGTTTTTTTTGTAGCAGTGCTTCGCCCCATCAAATAAGTGCGATCACTCACAATTGTCATAAATATCCTGGAGTCCTAGAAAACTTTATATTTTCACTAGGTTGGGCCAAAGAGATAAGGCTTGGTTCCAAATTCCAATTGAAACGATGGTTGGTGTCATCTGGGGAAAAATTTCGAACCTACTATTTAGAATTGTATGAATTTTTAAGAGTATAGATTTTTGTATCCGAATCAATTTTGATCTAATAAAGTACAAGTTCGCACTGATTTTTAACAATTTTTTCCGAAGGGTGTTTCAGATTTTATTATATACCAGCGTACACGGCATACATTCTCTTGCTCGAAAATCTTCAGCCTATATCCAATTTTTTTGCATTTTTTTTCTCATTCTTGTCCACCCCTTCTATTCCTTGTCTACTCCCATTTCCAATTCCACTCCATTTCTCATTCCCACTCCCACTTCCCACTTCCCAACGCAACTCCCATCTTAAGCGCGATGTCCATATCGCAAGCAATGAAAAATTGCATACAAAAAACAGCTCAAGAAAAATTTCGTTTGTGAAGAAAAACTCATAACGTTAGTGTGAAAATGTGCTAAATCACTTTTTACGAATTTTACAGGAGACGAAAAAAAATAATTTTTGAAATAACCTTTTTTTCAAAACTGTGAATGAGGATACCTTAGTTGCATTATGAATTCATACAAGTGGCGAATGTTTGATAAAAACGTTCACAATAGTAAACAGCCTCCATCAACTGTTCCATCGCTGTTCGATTACTTAAATTATTTGCTCAATAGTGTTTTTCAAAAATTTTTGTAGACGATTGGCTTATTACATCTAATCTAATCTAATATCTAATCTAATCTAATATCTAATATATATTATAAATAGCAAAGTTTGGATGTTTGGATGTTTGTCCAGACATTTGTAGGATCTACTAGCTATATTTTTTTGAAAAAAGGAGGTCCCCGCCCCCTAGGAACAGTTATAATTTAATTGTATTTTTTCGTCTGTAACTGAATCACGTCAGAACGGCTACACATATTTTAATGAAATTTGGGACACAGACAATAGTCTACTAGCGAAATTTTTTTCGGACATGGAAGGGGGGTTGGGGTCCCACGACCCCTTCGAACAATTACTTTTAAATAATTTTTATACATTACAACTTTACGTATACGGGCCTTCACCAATATTACAGACTCAATGGATCAAATAAGTCGAGGGCTTACAAACTGAGCAGTGACACCCTCCGCCCCCTCTCCCCCTTCTCACCACTCTGGTGTAAAATGTATAAATAGTTACAAATCAATATAAATGTTCTCCTAAATCAATAATTTTTGGTAGCTGACTCACACAGATCGAGATCTAAACAATTTTGGAAAAACGATCGGTGGTGCACTCCGTCTCCTCCCACCATGCGCCCTCCATCAATTATTTTTATTAGCACGCTTTTGTTAGCTTTACCTGCATGTTTCTTTGTAACTTTTTATTCGCTCCAACGGACCTGCTGCCTTATTAACATGGTTTTATAATTAGCTTCACCTTATTCGTACTCCCGTTAGGTCATATCGAGAACCTTCCGGGATCATTTGTAGATGCTTTTCGGGATCCCGCCGGGGTCATTTCGGGACTTTCGGGATTATTTCGGGATCAATTTGGGACCCTTCCGGGATCATTTCTGTACAGTTTTCGGGATCCGTCCGGGATCCCGTCGTGGTTATTTTGGAACATTTTCGGGACTATTCCGGGATCATTTCGGGACGGGATAATTTTTGTACCCTTCCGGCATCATTTCTGGATGGGTTTCGGGATCCGTCCGGCATCCCGTCGGGGTATTTTCGGGATCATTTGCGTAGCTTGGAGATAAATTCTTCATGGTTTTCGGAATCATTACGGGACTTTTTCAATGTCATTTTGGGTCCCTTCCTGCATCATTTCTGGATGGTTTTCGGGATCCGTCCGGGATCCCGTCGGGGTCATTTCGGGATCATTTGGGGTACATCCGGCATCATTTCTAGATGGTTGTCGGGATCCGTCCGGGATCCCATCGGGGTCATTTCGCGACTTTATCTCGACTAATACGGGATCATTTTGGAACCATTTCGGCATCATTTCTGGATGGTTTTCGGGATCCGTCCGGGATCCTGTCAGAGTCATTTCGGGAGGGGCTCATTTGAAGACCTCTCCGGCATCATTTCTGGACAGTTTTCGGGATCCGTCCGAGATCCCGACGGGGTCACTTCGGGACTATTTCGGGATCATTTGGGGTAACTACCGGCATCATTTCTGGATGGTTTTCGGTATCCGTCGGGGATCCCGTCGGGGTCATTTCTGGACTTTTTCGGGATCATGTGGGGTATTTTCCGGCATAATTTCTGGATGGTTTTCGGGATCGGTCAGGAATCCGGTCGGGATCATTTCGCTACTTTTTCGTTACGAATACGGGATTATTTGGGGAGGCTTTCGGCATCATTTCTGGATGGTTTTCGGAATCCGTACGGGATCCCGTCAGTCATTTCGGTACTTTTTCGGGATCATTTAAGGATAATTTTCAGGATTCGTCCAGGATCCCGTCAGGGTAATTTCTGGACTTTTCCGAGACTATTTCGGGATCATTTTGGGACCCTTCCAAGATCATTTCTGAATGGATTTCGGGATCTGTTCGGGATCCCGTCAGGGTCATTTAGGGATCCGTTGGAGATCCCGTCAGGGTCATATCGGGAATTCTTCGGGATTATTTCGGGATCATTTATGGATGGTTTTCGGGATCCGTCCGGGATCCCGTCGGGGTCATTTCGGGACTTTTTCAGGACTAATACGGGATCATTTGGAGACCCTTCCGGCATCATTTATGGATGGATTTCGGGATCCGTACGGGAACCCATCAGGGTAATTTCGGGACTATTTCGGGATCATTTGGGGACCCTTTAGGGGTAATTTCGTTACTTTTTCTGTATTATTTCGGGATAATTTGGGAACCCTACCGGCATTATTTCCTGATAGTTTGCCGGATCCATCAGTCATTTCGGGACCATTTTGGGATCATTTGTGGACCCTCCCGAGATCATTTCTGGATCCGTTGTTGTTATTGTTGTTGTTGTTGTTGGTGTTGGTATTGGTGTTGTTGTTGTTGTAGCGATAAGGTTACTCGCCGAAGGCTTTGGGGGTGATGTGATGGCCCTTTGCCGGATACAGATCCGGTACGCTCCGGTAACACAGCACCATTAAGGTGCTGGCCCGACCATCTCGGGAACGATTTATATGGCCACATTAAACCTTCTGGCCATCACTCCCTCCCCACCCCTAAGTTCCATGAGGAGCTTGGGGTCGCACAAAGACTCGTACGTTAGTGCGGGATTTCATCGTGGTCATTTTCGGACTATTTCAGGCCCTTCAGGAATCATTTCTGTATGGTTCTGGCGATCCGTCGTGGATCCCCTCGGGGTCATTTCGGAACTTTCTATACTATGTCGAAATAATTTAGGGACCCTTCCTGGATGGTTTTTGAGATCCGTCCGGGAGGGAGCCCGTCAGGGTAATTTCGGAACTTCTTCGGGATCATTTAGGTACCCTTCAGGGATCATTTCTGTGTGGTTCTCTGGATAAGTCTAGAATCGTTTCGTCATTTCGGGTTTTTTGGGGACTATTCCGGGAACTTTTGTAGACCCTTCCGGGGCATTTCTGGATGGTTTTCGGGATCCATCTGCGATAGCGTCGGGGTCATTTTGTAGCTTTTTCTGGATAATTGTGGGATCATTTGGGGATCCTATCAGGTTGTCAGCTCATTTAGTTCTTTTTTTTACTCAATTACAAATATAAAATGCATTAGACAAAAAACAAATTTTGAACAAATAACTTGGTAAGCAGGCTAACGTGAATAGCCCACATATTTCATTTTCTCCTTGCGGACGGGGCCGCGGGTAAATATATATATTATAAGTGGGAAAGTTTGGATGTTTGGATGTTTGTCCAGACGTTTGTCTTTGTGACTCAATCACGCAAGAACGGCTGGACCGATTTGGATGAAATTTAGCACGCATATAGCCAATAGTCTAGAAGGATCTACTAGCTATATTTTTTTAAAAAGGGGGGAGGTCTCCGTTCCCTAGGAACAGTTATAATTTAATTATTGTATTTTTTCGTCTTAGTGACTGAATAACACCAGAACGGCTACACGGATTTTGATGAAATTTGGGACACAGACAATAGTCTACTAGCGAAATTTTTTTCGAACATGGAAAGGGGGGTGGGGTTCCCACGACCCTTTGAACAAGTACTTTTAAATAATTTTTGCACATTTTACACTAGTTCCGGAGCCGTGGATCGCTAGCAATAGGATCTGTGGCCTGCGGACACCAACGTATAAGCTTTATAGCGCTCAGGAAAAGGGTAAGCCTCGCACATGTATATTGGCTAAGTCTACTCTTAATGTTTTTCTTCTACCCAATTATAGCGATGGGGATTTGACAGCGGTCAGCGTCGAGGTGCTAGGGAGGAGCTTTAAACTTGCGTCCTTCTACCTAGCGCACGATCAACAAGGCTCATTACCACCGGATAATCCACGAAACGACTTCATCCTACTCGGAGGCGACGCCAATGCTCATCACGCCCAGTGGGGCAGCAGAGATACAAATGACCGGGGTGAGTCTCTATTCAACTATCTGTTAGGCACTAATCTGAGTATATGTAATAGGGGAAATGATCCCACTTTTATTACGAGGAACCGCGAAGAGGTCCTTGACATAACACTGGTCACAGACTCTTTCAGTGACCTGATCGTTTCATGGAGAGTTCTAAAGGAGCAATCCTTTTCTGACTATAGATATATAAGTTTTTCTATATCGCAGGCGGACGCAAGTCCTAAGTACATACAAAATATTAGAAGAACTAACGGGCTACTATAAGAAGATTATAGGTAAAAAGCTATCTGAGGAGGTACGAGTCCCAGAAAGCGAGGAGGAGCTGGACGTGTTTGTAAATAATTTCAGTCAAAATTGCAGGAATGCTTTAGATAGGGCTTGCCCGGCTAAAAAGGTTTTGGAAACTCACAAACTACCATGGTGGTCGTCTGATCTTGATAAACTTAGGAAGTCATGTAGGGCGGCCTTCAATAAAGCAATGCATGATGGACATCAATCCTCATGGGCTGCTTATAAACCGAAAATAAATATATATAAAAAAGCAATCCGGAATGGAAAGCGATCCTCCTGGAGGGATTTCTGCGGCAGGATTGAATCCACATCCGCGGTCTCCCGGTTAAGGAAGGTGCTATCGAAATCTCCAACTCAGCTAAGTTACGTCCAAAAGCCGGATGGGCACTGGACGGACTCCAGCGCTGAAACCATAAACTTGCTAATGGATACGGACTTCCCAGCAAGTACGGGCATGTCTTCAATTATTGTCAGCGGAGGGTCATCTAATGATCAGCTGATAAGCGAAATCACAAATGATAAAAGGATAGATTGGGCTTTACAGACCTTCAAGCCCTATAAATTGCCGGGGCCGGATGAAATTTTTCCGGCTCAGCTCCAGTATACTGCCGAACTTATAAGGCCCTGGATTAAAGGGATGCTTATAGGTTGTCTTAGGCTCAATTACGTACCAGTATCGTGGAGGGAAGTCAACGTGTTCTTTATCCCCAAGGCAGGGAAACCCTCCCACTCTAAACCAAATGATTATAGGCCTATAAGCTTATCTTCTTTTCTGCTTAAAGCGCTCGAAAGACTTCTAGAGGACCACATCAGGAGGATTGAGCCGTCGCTTCTTTCGCAAGCACAGCATGCTTATACTAAGGGCAGATCAACTGACACGGCCTTGCACTCACTGGTATCCGCTATCGAAAGGTCACTAGACCTCAAGGAATACACATTGGTGGCTAGATATAGCGGGTGCCTTCAAAAACGTTCTCCCGGAGGTCATCACCTCGGCGCTGACCGATCTGGAGGTGGACGCGTGCCTGGTGGAGTTTATATACAATCTGCTTACGCGTAGGCAGATTAAAACTGAGGTAGGTGGATGCGTGACCCGCAGACCGGTCAGAAGAGGCACTCCGCAGGAGGTGTTCTCTCTCCGCTACTTTGGGTGGTTACCGTCAACCAACTGCTCCGCCTCATGGAATCAGAAGGTCACCAAGTGATCGCGTATGCAGATAAAATCTGCGTCACCATGCGGGGAAAATTTCCGCAAACTTTGCAACCTAATGGAAGGGGCACTATCCAAAAGTTCGCACTGGGCCACAGCCACAGGCTTGGAAGTCAACCCGGATAAAACCGAGCTTGTCCTATTCACGAGGAGGTATAACGTACCAAATCTAACACCGCCAAGAATTGGGGGTACGTTTTTAGCGTTTAGCCATCGAGTCAAGTATTTGGGAGTAATTCTGGATAGGAAGCTATTATGGAGTGACCATATAGTGGAGCGATGCAAGAAGGCAGCAGCAGCGCTGTTTACCTGCAAGAGGGAAATTGGCACCTCCTGGGGATTCTCCCCCAAGGTAACATACTGGATTTATACAGCCATTGTGCGCCCGATTCTTCTTTATGGTGCCTTGGTCTGGTGGCCTGCACTAGCTAAAACTACCTATCTTAAGACGCTTCAAAAGGTGCGACGGAGTTCGGAGCTCTGCATCACCGGGGCTCTCGGCTCCACTCCATCTGAAGCACTCAACACAATGCTATACCATCCACCTCTTGACCTGGTGGCGAAGGAAATAGCGGTCATCGACGCTCTACGCATAAGGAAAACAGGTCTCTGGTCAAATGGATCTAGTGGACACGCAACAATCCTGGGCACGAGCGCCCCAGTCCCAATACCGGTGCGCACTGACTACTGCACGCCAAAAAACGTTCGTTAAAAATTATTGTATATATATACCATCGCGACAGGACTGGAATACCAGACAACATACGGTACCGGGTGCCATCAACATATTCACGGATGGTTCTAAGCTTGACGGGAAGGTGGGAGCAGGCCTCTTTTCGCCGGATCTGGGTCTAGAGGTCTCTTTTCGCCTACCAGATTACTGTAGTGTTTACCAAGCGGAAATGCTGGCGATACACAAGGCTGTGAACCATCTAGGGTCTATGCCTAAGGATGGTAAACGGGTGGTTATTTTCTCAGACAGCCAGGCCGCCTTAAAGGCCCTGGACTCATTCGTCGACAACGCAAAGTCGGTCACTGAATGCCGCAAATCTCTTAACGAGATGGCTCAGCACTTCAGTATCAGCCTTATATGGGTACCTGGGCACAGGGATATCGAAGGCAATTGCAGAGCAGACGAGCTGGCCAGAAGAGGCACCACCGACGATATCCTTCCGGGAAATGAGTCGGCAGGCATACCCATGGCCACTTTCAGGCTTCGTGTGAACACAAGCACTATAAGAATCGCAAATGGACTATGGTCAGCCATATCATCGTGTGAGACATCGAGGCAAACCTGGGCCTCATATGACAAGGGGCGCACAGAGGCGCTTCTGATTTTAAACAAATCAGCTCTATCGTCCCTGATAAGGGTTCTAACAGGGCATTGCCTAATAGGCAGGCATGGTGCTAGAATGGGGGTAACGACCTTCGACTATTGTCGCAGCTGCAGATATACAGAAGAGGAAGAGAGCGTCCAGCACCTTCTCTGTCACTGTCCAGCGCTTAGTAGGCGTAGGATGGCTATCCTTGGTAAACCTTTTCTACATGACCTCGCTGAGGTTACTTGCTATGAAGTAAAGGCTCTGGCAAAATTTATAATTTCCACATGATGGTTTGACCCGCTTTAGGCAGGATAGGGGTCCTCCTTTGAGACCGTATAGGGTGTTACAATGGGCATTGGTGGCCTAACCCTGCAAAAATCGCGAGTACTCCATGCATGTATGTATGGAGTACTCGCTATGGACCAAGCGAGTGCTCCAAAATTAACCACAATTCATACAAAACATATGGTCCAATTAACATTGCAATGTCCTAGGACCGGACCATATAATCCAGCTCCGCATTACATCAGAGTACTCCATGGAGTACCCACAGTCCAATAAACATCGTGTAGTGATTACAATCGTTAGAAACGAGCAATAATCGGCTTACAACATGTTCGTGTAGAAACATGAGTTGGTCCATCGCTGCATTACAGTGGAGTAGAATGGTAGGTACTCCAGTGGACCAACGATTTTTGCAGGGAAGTAGTGAGCTGTTACCATAGTGTTCAGCTCATCCCTTGCAACCTAACCTAACCTATACATTATAACTTTACGTATACGGGCCTTCACCAATATTACAGACTCAATGGATCAAGTAAGTCGAGGGCTTACACAGTGAGCAGTGACACCCTCCGCCCCCTCTCCCCCTTATCTCCCCCTCTGGTGACATACAAATGGAGATCTAAACAATTTTGGAAAATCGATCAGTGGTCCTCCTTCTTCGCCCTCCATCCGCCCTCCAATTGTTTTTATTAGCACGCTTTTATTAGCTTTACCTGTATGTTTCTATGTAACTCTTCATTCGCTCCAATGCGCCTGCTGCCTTATCCTTCCGGGATAATTTCCGTATAGTTTTCGGGATCCCATCGGGGTTATTTTGGGACATTTTCGGGACTATTCCGGGATAATTTCGGAACTATTTCGCGATCATTTGGGGACCCCTCCGGCATCATTTCTGGATGGGTTTCAGGATCCGTCCGGCATCCCGTCGGGGTATTTTCGGGATAAATTGCGTACCTTTGAGAGATAAATTCTTTACGGTTTCCGGGATCACTACGGGACTTTTTCGGGGTCATTTTTGGTACCTTCCGTGATCATTCCTGGATGGGTGTATTTCGGGATCATTAGGGGTATCTTCCGGCATCATTTCTGGATGGTTTACGGGATCCCGTCGGCGTCATTTCGAGACTATTAGGTGATCTTTTGAGGACCTTTCCGGCATCAATTCTTGATGGATGCCGGTTCCATCAGGGCAATTTCGCGACCATTTTGTGATCATTTGGGGACCCTTCCGAGGTCATTTCTGGTTCTGTCCGGGACGCCGTAGGAGTCATTTCGAGATCTTTTTGTTACTTTTTCTGGATAGTTATGGGACCCCTCCGGGATCATTTCTGGATCTGTGCGGGATCCCATCGGGGTCATTTCCGGACTACTTCGCGACTTATACGGGATCAATTGGCCTTTCGCCATCATTTCTGGATGGTTTTCGGTATCCGTCTGGGATCTCGTCAGGGTCATTTCGGGACTATCTGGGGATCATTTACAAAACTTTCGGGCATCATTTCCGGATAGTTTCCGGGATCCCTCGGGGATCCCTTCAGGCTCATTTCGGGACTATTTCGGAATCAATTTGGGGTACCCACCGGCATCATTTTTGGATGGTTTTCGGTAATCGTCCGGGATCCCGTCCGAGTGATTTCAGGACTTTCTCGGGATCCGTCCCTGATCCCGACGGGGTAATTCGGGATCATTTGGGGTACCTACCGGCATCATTTCTGGTTGGTTTTCGGGATCCGTCCGGGATCCCATCGGGGTCATTT